>NC_134485.1:107040293-107080293 GCF_040206685.1 Ascaphus truei | reverse complement strand
TTTCACTGCGGAAGGAGAGGAGAGACAAGACCAAAAGTAAAGAAAAAAGTAGGCCTCAGATGCAGAGATCAAAGGTATTTTTCATCTTGGCAAAAAAATACTAACTACAGAACAAAAACAGGCTCTTGGCTAAGGATTGTCCTTATCGCCCACAAATTAAATAAATACCTTCAATTCTTATATTGATGTTCGTAAATATGCGAGGAGCCTTTCAATGAAAAAATACTTTATTAAACAGAATGTACCATGGAAGACAGAAAAAGATGAAAGCTTAGATACCACCATAGGAAATAGATTCCAACATACTTCATTTGAAAAGAAGTCATTGTTTTATCCAAGCTACCTCAAAGAAGGACGTTCTGAATTGATTGAGAAATTAGCACAAGAAGACCTTGATAAATGAAAGAAGAGAAATAAATATTTGACAAATAACCTTACAAATCGACAAATAACAGCCGTAAAAGAATGAAGTAAAGATGAGACAATAATAATCAAATCAGCAGATAAGGGAGGGGTTGTTATTTTAGACAGAGAAGCATATAAAAAAGAAGAAATGAGATTGATAATTGATATTATTACTACTACATATGAAATTAAAAAAAAGATCCCAGACCTTAGAGAATTGGAAAATCTCTTAGGAAAATAATTTATAAAGGGCATTGTATTTAAAGACGAATTAGATTATATTCTAATAAAAAATTCCAGTACTACCAATTTTCTATTACCATCCCAAATTACATAAAGATTTAATTAATCCCCCCCGGTCGACAAAATAGTGTCAGGGAACCATATCATTAACATTCAATTTGTCAACATTAAAAATCATATTTACAGGACACAATTCAGGTGTTGAATATCCTAAATCAAGTACAACGGAAACAAGGAGGGAAATGGTGGCGCTATTCAAAAATGCCCATAATTAAGCGAAGGGTGTATAATATACAAATGGGAAAAAGAAAATACAAAAAATGTGTATAAACTTAATGTGAAGTGAGTCTGTTTCAAAGAGAAAAACTTTTTCAAAGGAAAATAAAACATTTAAACTAAGGCCTCGTTCAGGGTGCTGGCTTCGGGGGCAGGGCGTGCTGACGTGCGTGCTGCCGTGAGCAACAAAGTATTCAATTTGAATACTTGTTGTCAGGGTAGCTACTGCCCTGCCTCCGAAGCCAGGAGTTGCTGCTGACGACAGCTTCAGTAAACGAAAATTTCGTTTCTTGGAGCTGAAGCAGCGTCACAGGGACCAAGGCAGCCAATGAAATCATTCTTCAGAATGATTTCATGACTGCAGCTTGGATACTTTAACCCTGCAGCCTGTAGCCCCGCCCCCTCCCCAACGCTGAAAAGTCTGCTGGGGGATAATCACATGTCGCCCAGCAAACTCCCAGCACTGCCTCCCGCACGCCCCCCCTCCGAGTCCTCAGATGCCTCCCTGAACGAGCCCTAAGTGTAGTTAGCAAAGTTTCCAAACTGATACAAAGTACATACAAATTATGTTTCGAAAGTCCAAGGAAGTCCTCACAAACGTCAAAGATGTTGTAATCCTGCAGTGTGAAGGGGTTTCCAAGTCCTTTTCAAATGTAGAGATGCAGCAGAAGATGTCCTTTGGCGCATGGATGAAGAGACAAGAGAGACAAGGAGAGAGCAGTAGCGTAATATTGTTAAAAACGCAGTCACTCACACAGCGGCTGTGCGAGTTACACTCACCTTTATTTTCTTATCAAGCAGGTATATTTGAATAAAATTCTCTGGGTGTTTTTTGGGTCTGTGTTGTCTTTCCCATATAGCCCTCTGGGGATATCGTTTTAGGTTATACTCCGTCTTGGGATATATATACCTTATTTCAACAAATAAAAGATGCCGTAGCATAATGCAGTTTTATTAAAATGTAAAAAGGATGGGGGATTATTTCACTTGCAAACATGTGTCTTGGCTTTTGTGCCGAGTAAACATCGTGCTTTTCAGCAAACGGATGTGGATCCTCCACGTTTTCCCTGTTGGTCGGTGGTGACTAGATATGTCAGGGTGGCCGTCCTCTTGCCCACTTTCCCTTTCCTGGGAGGCACTTCAGGGCTGGGTCGTCTTTCCTTCTCCTGATTTTAGTCCGTTGTTGCCCAGCAAATGCAAAGAGGGGAGGGACCCGCTCGTCGTTCTGCTGATGCGGCTCTGAAAAGTTTCTCCTTGGATATGTAGCCCATCTACCCCTGCCCCTAAGTGAGATAGGGGTGGGTATGCCTTTTCCTGCTACGCTGTGTGGTGGTGCATACCTGTTGGTAACAGGAGGGCTGAGTGCTCTGCGTTGGTGTGGGGAGAAACAGGACAGGAGGGACAGGTTACCTTGTTATCAGTGGGTGCAACGCCTCCAGCCAGCAGGGATCCTCTGTGGATGTTCAGGGGATGAGCCCCTACTGACATTCCTCCATACATAGAGACAGTAACAGACTGTCTGGTCGTTTTTGATGTTTTATTGTAGGCAGCTCAACATGACAGAGAAACAGGCATTCTTCATAGCTGTAGCTTCAACATCTCCTGTTACTCTTTCTCCTCATAGTCAGAGCCCTGACTCAGGCCTACTACTCTTCCCTCCCATCCCCTCATGGGTGGGAGGAAGAGACTCCTCTTTTCTTCTATGACTCCATTCTATGGGGTGACTGAACAGATCAGACTATAATTTGGGAGGATGTCAGAATTTGTAATCTTTGGAGAGTGTCTGTAACTCTGACTCATAGCAAGCCAGATCTGGATACTGAGAGGCCCAAACATACAGGGTGTGTTCCAACCAGCATCCACCCCTCAGATTGACATCCTCAGAAGTTGCTAGACCCGCCCTTGAATACTGATTACATCATCCAAGGCTGTAATACACACACAGGCACACAGAAGGAATACACCTTTCCACTGCCTGCACTAACAGGACTGACAGAGGAAAGGCCCAGGAAAAAGAAGTAGCTGCCGGAAGGCTAGGCTATAGATATATGGAAAGTTCAAGTCCCGTATGCAGGGCCGCTGAGAGAGGGGGGGAAGTTCAGGGCCTGGCGTCTGTGAGGGGCCCGGCCGGTGCTGAAAGTTGGTTCCTGCCTCTGCTATAAGCCCCGCCCTCACACGCACATTAGAAGTTGGGCCCAACTTCCGGATCAGCGCAACACTGGAGCGGAGGCCTCCCCTAAGGTGTGTTTTGGGTCCCTGGGGGGAGGGGGAGGGGGGGTTATTATGTGTGCGTTTTGTTGCCCTGGGGTGGTTATTATGTGTGTAATCCCCTTGTAAGTGCATGCAGCTGACACACATACACTGTCCCCTGCCTGCCTCTTCTCTTATGTGTGCTGCAATAGGAAACTACAACTACCAGCTTGCTTTGCTGCATCAGGGAGCCACTTCTGGTGCAGGAGGATGTGACTTGTGATGGACAGAGCCTCAGCCAATGACATTGGACTCTGGAGAGGTGGGACTGAGAGAAGAAATCTAGAAGGGTCCCTAGCAGGACACGCAGGAGTAGAACTGTAAGGGTAGAGCTGCTAGTGCAGAGCAGGCACAGCAGCTCTGCACGCACCTGATAGATATCTACATCCCGCTGGAGACAGCGGGTGCTGAGGGGCAGGAGACCGGCTTTTGCTTGCAAAGAGGCCCAGAAAATCACCCGAGTGGTAGCTGCACAGAGAAACAAGCACTGTCAGTGGAAACCCTCTACAGCATTAATCTAAAGTGATACAGAAAGCATTTAGCGAAGTACCGATATGCAGAAGACGTGAGGAGCGCACGAGGAGCAAAGGGAGGACCCAAGTAGCAAAAAATACAAATTTATTGAGTCATCATGACATTAAAATCCAACGCGTTTCGAATGTGTAACGTTCTTTATCAAGAATAACATACAATGTAAATCAGTCCCTTTAAATACCCCCTTACCTGTATCCCGTTCGCGCCAAAAGAACATACGTCGTGGTTTTTGGTCTTATTGAACTTTATACCTGGCATTTGAGCGCTTCTGAACTTTCACCAATTTAGTGAAGTACGGGCCTGCGACACTTATCAGTATTACCCAGGATTAGGTGGTCGCAGCACCAGACACTGACATACACCCGCGCTGCACTTTAGGGGGCATGTTATGTTGAAACTTATTTTTAATTTGTATTTAAAAAAACTTGGAATGGATCCAGAAAATAAAAAAAAAGGGGGGGGGGAGGAGGAAAGGGGGTACCACTAAATATTTCCCTTTCCCCCTTCCCCCCTCCCTTCCGCCCCTCCCCCCCTTTTCCCCTTTCCTTCACTATCCCCACTCCCTGTCTTTTCTAGATATCTTCATCAATATATGTGTATTTACTACATGGTGTTGGAATTGTTAGATTGCCGGTGGTTAGATGGTTAGTAACCCAATACATTACAAGATAGTGGCCATGTATTTTGAGAGTATGATTCATAGGACAACGTAGGAGCGCCATCTTCTGTCCAAAACTGGGATTCTATTAATGCCTACAAAAGAGAGAACCCCCGCAAACTGTCTAAATGTAAATGTGTCGGTGCTCCCTAGGTAAGTGCATATAACAACAGACCGGAGAGAAAGAACCTAGTAAGGGCACTCTAAACACATAGGTGGTATGGTGAACACTTTAAAACATACACTTTATTCAAATAATTTAAAATAATGGGTGATAAAATAAGAATTAAACGTTTAGATCCTTCATATGAACACTGAATGTGGTGTTCCGGATCAATGAATGCTGACTGCAAATATCCTCTATTAATGTATGTTGCAGTTTGGACCAGTGAGTATGGTGAGTCACTGTCCAAATGAACCAAAGCACCCTAAATGTCGCTGCTGTAACAGTATGTGCCAGTATAAACAATCCCTAATACGCAGAATATACAGCACTCTAGCATACATAAGGAACCCTAGCCAGGTCTGCCAAAAAAACAGTGAGGTAGTGTGACTGGCTGAATGAATGGTACCCTGGCTAATAATATAGCTAGTACAGAGCTAGGAATACTGTAGATAGATGATAGAACATAGGGTTTGTATATAATCAGCTCAATATCACTGCCTATGAATATAGCCCTAGGGGAAGTGATTATGAGTCTAGGGAGCAAAGCAATAAGTCCCTAACCACAATGTGGGTATAACATACTAGACTCACATACATAGTAACAACGCTAGGGCTGACTCAGATCAGGTAGGTATAAAATCTGTTCAGCATCTCTCAGGTAGGTGGTGTACTGCCCTGAGGAAGCAGCTACTTGAAACGCGCACGTCAGCAGATGGGTGCATGCGCAGGACTTCTTCACACACATGAGTCAGCTGACGGCAGTGTTCGTCAACAACATCGGGGGCTGTTATCTAAGGAGAAGGGTTGAAGTGCGCCCGAAGTCACTTCTTGTTTACTTACCAGCGGGGAGCGTGTGAGTGTGTTACCATTCCCCTCTGTGTTGTTTGTCATCTTAAAGTAAATGTTAATGCACTATATCCTTGCATTTGTGTTTCTTCATATGAGGGTCTACAAAGAGTCTGATGACCTGGAGAATCTTCTACTTGGAGTTACAGTATTATGTGTTTTTCAGTGCTAACTAACACTGGGTTCATTTGCACATTTTAACTGTTTTATCACTTTGCACCATGAACACTGTTTAGGTTTTTTTCATTTGCGGTTTTGGGGAAAACCGCTGGTGTTTAGGCTGCAGCTTGATTATATCACAATATTTGTTACGCTTTATTATAGTTTTTTTCACTGTTATTACCAGAGGTATTTGATACTGGTTGTCAATTGCTACATTTCAACTAGCAACAACTCACTGAATGTTTCAGTAATAGTTAAAGCAAACACTTTGACAAGTGTCCACCAGGGGTCACTAAAAGCCCTAATAGTAGCACTCAAAGTCACCATACACAAATAGGTATATGGTAAACACTGGATATAAGTATAATTACTAGGACCAAAAATAAGGGTATATAGCCAAGAGACTCCAAACTGTAATTAAAACCAAAAATAATAAAACTTTATTAAATCTAATGTGACGAACAGAAACAAATCAACATATATAGGGAACATATAAACACACAGGATATTAAAATCCTCAATGGAACGGTCGGCTGTGTTGTGGTGTGAGTGACAAGCTAGTATACATATACTTAGCTACAGGGAGATACCCATTCGGATGGAAGGCATATAGTCAAATAAAGAGGTGTACCTTTTTAAGTGTCTGATATTGTGATACATTATTATAGCCATTGTATATCTGGTTACTTTATGCATTAGTTACTCATGAGAGTTGATATACACCTCTTTATTTGACTATATGCCTTCCATCCGAATGGGTATTTCCCTGTAGCTAAGTATATGTATACTAGCTTGTCACTCACACCACATCACAGCCGACCGTTCCATTGAGGATTTTAATATCCTGTGTGTTTATATGTTCCCTATATATGTTGATTTGTTTCTGTTCATCACATTAGATTTAATAAAGTTTTATTATTTTTGGTTTTAATTACAGTTTGGAGTCTCTTGGCTTAGGGTCTATATACCCTTATTTTTGGTCCTAGTAATTATACTTATATCCAGTGTTTACCATATACCTATTTGTGTATGGTGACTTTGAGTGCTACTATTAGGGCTTTTAGTGACCCCTGGTGGTCACTTGTCAAAGTGTTTGCTTGTATTATATTCCCTAAGCACCTAGTCTTTTATTGTCTATTACTACTAGGTGAGCGACTAGTCACTAGGTTTATGTGACTCAGTAATAGTTAAGTATGTTTAGAGATCTATCTTTATACATATAATAATATAAACATGCCTAGCCGGTTTATTTATTGGTTTACAAAAGGAGTGCCGCTCCGTGAATTTATTCCGTTTTGATATTGTGTGATACAATATAGTCACACGTAGTGATATAATTCATATAATTAATGTAATCAATAATAGGATTGAATATCACAGCAAAGGATTGCTTTTAATTTCAATTTGTGTTTTATTGTTTGTGTCAATGTGTATACTTGGCTGCGAGACTTGGACTCGGTATGTGTAAAGTTTCTTCAATGATTTTCAATGAGACAGCCCTGCATCCAATCGGTATCAGTGTTTATGTTCCCATGACTCCCTGGTCTCTGTGTGAGACCACCCCCACCTATGATTACATGATGAGGGAGGTTACGGAGACCTCAGGTGTGGGGCGGCTTTTGATATATGTCATTCCTCTTGGCTACGGAGTAGGGGAATCATGTGTATTTTAGGAATCAATGTGTGTCTGTTTTTTACTCTTTTTAATAAAGCGCGTACATCGCGCGAAACGCGTCAGAGGGGGCTCATCTCCTTGCTGTATTTTATGTGCCGTCAATAAAGGATTTTTGTACCTGTTTGGAGCAGTCAAGCTGCTACTTTTTTCCCCAAAGCTTGTGCATCGTCTTACACCCCCTGTCTAGATAAATATATTGTCAAGCAATAACAACAACCCACATCATACCATACTCCTAATAACAACTTCAACACTCACCAAATCCTATTCACAATCTCTCCCTGGTGTACCAGGGCTTCCATACCTTATGGACATTTCTAGACTAGTTCTAGTTTCTCTATTGTTTGTACCTCCTTTACTCTCTGTATAATCTCTCTCCTGGATGGAGGAGGAGTCTTTTTCCAAGCCCCTGCAATTGAGAGTCTTGTATATATTCCCTTTTGTTATAGTGCATATAGATGTGTTTGTTGCATTATCCCAAATATCTTCACAGTCCTCCATCATGATTTCTACATGGAGTTTGTGAGCCCATTGCTCCATATAACCTTGTGGGTGCAGGAGATGTTTCTATCCAGAGGAGTTAGATCTTGATATAGAATCGAAATAAGCCTCCCTTGATAATTGCAGATAGAAAGATACACAACTTTAGCGCTATACCCCCAAAATTAGTGCATATAATATATAAATTATATGTTTGCAAATAACATATTATAATGCAACTATAAATGAAAATATAATAAATTATATAAGTGCAATAAGTGTTGATTGTCCACTTAATTACGAAGTCCTGGAGCCACGTGGTCCCTAAGATTACCCAAATCCTATCACGAAAGTCTTTGCAAAAATTGTCCTCCTCAGCGCTGGACTTCACTCCGTGCTCAGTGCAGATGTATAAGAAAAATATTTAAACAGTGTATAATAACATATAGTGCAAAAAATAATGAACAATAACTCCTCCGTGAGTGACTAATTGGACCAGATGTGGATACCCAACAATAGATCACTTGTGGATGAAGATGTTATTATGAAATGATCCCATTAATCATTTGTGCAGGAATTAGGTGAACTTCCTAGGTGTAGAAGGTATCACTCAAATATGTAACCCCTTTACTAATAGGACCTTGTGCACACCAGCACACCAACAGTACCTGATAATGGGATATAACTTACAAAAGGGTATATCTTGATGACAGGACAAAGTCTGCAGATCACTGGGATATCCTCAACAATAATTCATAGAAAAAGGGGAAAAAACACAGAACAGATCCACTTTGAAACTAGCATTTAATAAAACGGACATCTGGAATGCCACCAACATACTGATTCATCCTTTAAGAACCTTCCAACACATTAAGCCTGGTTGAGGGCCCTTGGATTTACCGTCTGTTGAGTCCATTGGTACCGCTCTCACCATTTTCTGCAATGGAGCTTGACTCTGTATCCATGCTGGAGTCTCTTCCTGGATCTCCCTGTGTCCGCCTCTCGTGGTGACGTCATGCATTCCATTGCGCTGACGCGACCCTCCGATTGGCTATCAGGGACAGGTGCCTCTCAGCTTGTGGAACCCCCCAGGCAGTCAGTCCTCCGGTTTGCCTTGCAAGATTGCAAGACTCCCTCAGGCAATCCAAGCCAAGTGTGGGAAGCAGGATGAATAGTAGCAGCTAACCTCACCCTATGCATTTCGTGAGCAATGTCTCACTTTACCAGGGATATAATGACTAATTGGGGGAGTTCCCTCCTTTATATTGTCTTACCAATCAGGCAAATACAGAAAATCATAAACCTTTAACCTCTAAATTGCACACCATTAAACTGTACAGTACTCGGCTTTCAATTGCCTCTAAAAGATAATAATGGCACTAAATGCTATCTGATATGATGTACCTATAAAGATGAAATATCTACATCACTGAGACGTTAGTATCATCAATAATAACCCAATATTACAAGGTTGGTGCTGCACATGAAGGAGTTACAGCTAGACATGTAGTAATATAAACATACAAAAAACTCATACTTGTCGTAAATATTTTGTTCATTGTTATCCAGTGAGTACATTAAAGAGGCATTAAATACTACAATTATAAAATTTAAACAAAAAAAAGGATTTTTTCCCAATATATATATATATATATATATATATATATATATATATATATAAAAATAAAGGATATATAAGACAGCGCCTGTATTAGCATATACCCAAATTGCTGCAACTCTGGTCGTGATTGGCAAGACGACCCACCCTGCACGGATGCCTATTAACAATCATACAAATGTATAAAAAATTGTGGTATGGAACAGGATGATGATATATATTAAAACATATTAAAAATAAAAATGAAAAAATGAAAAAAGTGAAATGTAGTGCAAACAAAAAATGACAATGACATATATCATAAATGAAAAAAATATCAAAAATCTAATCATATAAACTAAATAAAAAATGGTGGAAAAATGAGTCTATGTAAAAATTGAAAATGAAAAATAAAAATAATATCTTAAATGTCCATATGAAAAAAAAAAAACCTTTAAAAAGAAAAATGTGGTCCGGGCAGCTTCCTTCTTGGGCTCAACAACCTCCCAACGATACCTATTAGAACAAAAGAAAAAGAAAAAGCGCCCGATCCATGTGTAAAATCTGATATAAAAGGTTTAATTTACCAAAAACATAGACAATTGCACACTCACACTTTTTCAGTGTATTAAAAGCATTTTATGGGACAAGCCCATGCAGCAGACAGACGTCAGACTTCCACTGCTTCCTTCCGTTCCATGCGGTTGTGTGAACTGCAAGGCTTTGCTGCTGTTGGCATCACCGTCTCAGCGTCTCTCCGACAACACGGATGAGCAACTTGCCGTTCCTAGTCTGCACGGCTCTACACGAACCCTCTCCAATGAGATAACAGGGAACTTCTGCACTGGCGTCTGCACTCAGGCGTCTATGCTGCTCCACCACCGTAGCTCCTATACCACGTGACCCTACGCGTTTCTTCCGTCTCAGCGGATTTCATCAGGGGAGATCCGCTGAGACGGGGATCTCCCCTGATGAAATCCGCTGAGACGGAAGAAACGCGTAGGGTCACGTGGTATAGGAGCTACGGTGGTGGAGCAGCCCAGACGCCTGAGTGCAGACGCCAGTGCAGAAGTTCCCTGTTATCTCATTGGAGAGGGTTCGTGTAGAGCCGTGCAGACTAGGAACGGCAAGTTGCTCATCCGTGTTGTCGGAGAGACGCTGAGACGGTGATACCAACAGCAGCAAAGCCTTGCAGTTCACACAACCGCATGGAACGGAAGGAAGCAGTGGAAGTCTGACGTCTGTCTGCTGCATGGGCCTGTCCCATAAAATGCTTTTAATACACTGAAAAAGTGTGAGTGTGCAATTGTCTATGTTTTTGGTAAATTAAACCTTTTATATCAGATTTTACACGTGGATCGGGCGCTTTTTCTTTTTCTTTTGTTCTAATATATATATCTATATAAAAGGGAGACTGGAAATTATTAAATGATAAGTCATTATTGCATGGAATAAATCTAGATAGAATAGTGTAATGTATAAGGCAGTACGGGACTGGTATCAATATTAACTATATATCCAATCACAAAACATTGTTAGAAGAATGTTACTAAGGTTATAGCACCAGAGTATATCTCAATACCGGAGGAATGAGTCCAGATCGAAATCCAGATTCAACCCATGAGGTAACAGAGTTTTCAGCTGGTGTATCCAGAAAGTTTCTCTTCTGCAACTTTGTATAATTTTGTAACCTCCCCTCCAATTTGGTTTTGGACATTCTATTCCCATACACTTCAGGCCAATCGGATTTTGGTCGTGCACTTATATAAAATGGTTAGATACACTATGGGTCTGTAACCCTTTCTTGATGTTATAAACATGTTCCCTGTAACAGAGACTTATCCCTGTTAAAGAAAATGCTTCTAAATCCAGCAGGGAGCTGGTTAAGTGCAACAGGCAATTAACCAGACTACAGCTGCCTAATCAGAGCTCTGTGAAATAGGGTCATCTGAGACACAGTAAGAGGATACCTGAGCTCACAATTGGGTCTGACCCAGGAAAGACAGACCAGAGATTTCCTAGTCCACAACTGGGCTGACCTGGGGAACAACAGATGTCTTGAGTTGCATAAAGACTGCAGGCTGACAGCAAGACAAAGGGGGACAAGACCTCTAAACCTGGATTCTGATATTGCCATAGCACATAAGGGTGCAGATCCAGGAGAGCAGAGAAGCCTTCCCCTACAACTACAAGAAACAGATAAGACTTTCATATGGGACTGTTGTATATATATATATATACAGTGCTTGACAAATTACCCAAAAATCTACTCGCCAAACCAAAAAATCTACTCGCCACCTAGCCCCGCCCCCAGCCCCTCCCCTAGCTCCACCCCCAGCCCCTCCCCTAGCTCCGTCCCCAGCCCCACTTAAATTTTTTTAAAGTTAATTCCTAGTAAAACATTCTTTTTTGACATAAGTTTATTTATTGTATTACATTTATACTTTACTACAATTAGTCCTTGTTACGTGTGTGTGTGTGTGACTATTTTCCTGCACCCATTAACCAGTGGCTGGACGCCCCCTCTTCACAATATCTAAAGCAGCAATCCCGCCTGGGATCTTACCTGATCCGCAGTCCCTCAATGTCCAGGTACCCTCATACCTGCAATGTTATATGTGACTGGGTGGAATTACTGACTGGGTGACTGGGTGGAATTACTGACTGGGTGACTGGGTGGAATTACTGACTGGGTGACTGGGTGGGGGTGGAATTACTGACTGGGTGACGGGGTGGGGGTGGAATTACTGACTGGGTGACTGGGTGGGGGTGGAATTACTGACTGAGTGACTGGGTGGGGGTGGAATTACTGACTGGGTGACTGGGTGAGATTACTGACTGGGTGAGATTACTGACTGGGTGACTGGGTGGGATTACTGACTGGGTGAGATTACTGACTGGGTGACTGGGTGGGATTACTGACTGGGTGAGATTACTGACTGGGTGACTGGGTGGGATTACTGACTGGGTGTGATTACTGACTGGGTGAGATTACTGACTGGGTAACTGGGTGGGATTACTGACTGGGTGAGATTACTGACTGGGTGACTGGGTGGGATTACTGACTGGTGGGATTACTGACTGGGTGGGATTACTGACTGGGTGGGATTACTGACTGGGTGTGATTACTGACTGGGTGAGGTTACTGACTGGGTAACTGGGTGGGATTACTGACTGGGTGAGATTACTGACTGGGTGACTGGGTGGGATTACTGACTGGTGGGATTACTGACTGGGTGGGATTACTGACTGGGTGGGATTACTGACTGGGTGTGATTACTGACTGGGTGAGGTTACTGACTGGGTAACTGGGTGGGATTACTGACTGGGTGAGATTACTGACTGGGTGACTGGGTGGGATTACTGACTGGTGAGATTACTGACTGAGTGGGATTACTGACTGGGTGAGATTACTGACGGGGTGAGATTACTGACTGGGTGGGATTACTGACTGGGTGGGATTACTGACTGGGTGAGATTACTGACTGGTGAGATTACTGACTGACTGGGATTACTGACTGGGTGAGATTACTGACTGGGTGACTGGGTGTGATTACTGACTGGGTGTGATTACTGACTGAGTGAGATTACTGACTGGGTAACTGGGTGGGATTACTGACTGGGTGAGATTACTGACTGGGTGACTGGGTGGGATTACTGACTGGTGAGATTACTGACTGGGTGGGATTACTGACTGGGTGAGATTACTGACTGGGTGAGATTACTGACTGGGTGGGATTACTGACTGGTGAGATTACTGACTGGGTGACTGGCTGACTGGGTGGGATTACTGACTGGGTGAGATTACTGACTGGGTGACTGGGTGACTGGGTGGGATTACTGACTGGGTGTGATTACTGACTGGGTGAGGTTACTGACTGGGTAACTGGGTGGGATTACTGACTGGGTGAGATTACTGACTGGGTGACTGGGTGGGATTACTGACTGGTGAGATTACTGACTGGGTGGGATTACTGACTGGGTGAGATTACTGACTGGGTGAGATTACTGACTGGGTGGGATTACTGACTGGGTGGGATTACTGACTGGGTGACTGGGTGGGATTACTGACTGGGTGAGATTACTGACTGGGTGACTGGGTGACTGGGTGGGATTACTGACTGGGTGAGATTACTGACTGGGTGACTGGATGACTGGGTGGGGGGTGGGATGACTGACTGTGTGACTGGTGGGGGGTGGGATTACTGACTGTGTGACTGGTGGGATTACTGACTGGGTGACTGTGGGGGGGTGGGATTACTGACTGGGTGACTGTGTGGGGGTGGGATTACTGACTGGGTGACTGTGTGGGATTACTGACTGGGTGACTGGGTGGGATTACTGACTGGGTGACTGGGTGGGGTGACTGGGTGTGGGGTGACTGACTGACTCTCCCCCATATACACACACACACACACACACACACACACACACACACACACACACACACACACACACACACACACACACACACACACACACACACACACACACACACACACACACACACACACACACACACACACACACACACACACATATCTCCCGACCCGTGCGGACAGCGGGAGAGTGCCGGAGGGGGGGGGGGGGCGGTAAGGAGGAGCAGCAGCAGACACACGCGCACACCCCCTCCCCCCCATCATTACTTACCCGTGAAGAGAAGGAAGGGTGGTTTGAAGTCCTGGCAACTCCATCCCGCTCACAGCCAATCAGCTATCAGCTAAAGGGATTTTTTATTTTTTTCGAGCAGGGGATTTTTTTTTTTTTTTCGAGCAGGGGATTTTATTTTGCAGAGTAGTGGAAAAGTTACTGGCCACGAGCCAATATCCGATCGCAGCTGGCGAGTTGGCGACCGAGTTTGTCGAGCACTGTATATATATATATATATATATATATATATATATATATATATATATATATATATATATATATATACATGTAGAGGTATCAGTACCGTGTTAGCCGAGCCTCAATAATCAAAAAATAAATAGATGATACCGTTCTGTGGCTAACGAAATGCTTTTATTTGTGCGAGCTTTCGAGATACACTGATCTCTTCTTCCGGCGATGTTACAATGAATGAAGCAAGGATAACTTGAAAACAGTGTCTCTTGGAATGTTATCTGTGCTTGTCCTTCCCCCGGTGTGGATGTGTTTTATGGCTAGAGGTGTCAAAGGGTAACTGAAAGCAAGTGAAGAAAGAGTGTGTATGTTTATCAATGTGAATAAAAATGAATGGAGAGCCCACAGTATAAACAGTGCTCTACACAAGGTGTGTGTGGAGTGAGAGGGATATAAATGGTGTGGGTGGGTGTGGAAATGTGAGAGTTTGTAGCACAACTAAAAGTGTGTGTGGATACTATGTGGTCCCTATTGGTGTATATGGATGGAGAAATAAGGAGTATTAGTATGTGTGAGAGACAGCTGTGTGTGCATACATATAGCACAGTATGTACAGACATGGCCTTTAGCGCTCATGGGAAGAGAGTTCGCTAGTGTCAGTAATGACACATAAAATTTCGATCTCTGTTTAGGCCACTGCTAAGTGTCCCGAACAGTTGCATAAATTTGTATTCATGCAACCGTCTCTCTTTCGGGGATTTAAGATTACCTTTGAGTATGGCAACCCTCAGATCGTTCATCTTATGGCCAGAGTCAGAGAAATGTTCGCCAACAGGACTGTCTCTTGTTCCGCGTGTGATGCTGTGGCGATGCAGGTTCATTCTCTTGTTTAGCCCCTGTCCTGTCTCACCTATGTAGTAGCAGCCCCCTGGGCATTTCATGCACATGATGAGGTACACGACATTGCTGGAGGAACAGGTGAACCCTCCTCTGATTTTGTATTCCCGATTCTTGTGTGGTATTTGTATTGTGTCCGCTGTGTAGAGCATTGCGCAGGTTTTGCATCTTGGGTCCTGGCATGGTTTTGTCCCACATTCAGTTGTACTGCTGAATACTTTACTCCTCACCATAATATTCTTGGGATTATGGGGTTGTCTGTATGATAATAAGGGTGCTTCAGGGAAGACCTGTTGCAGTCTTGTATCTTCCTGGAGGATGGGTTGTAGTTTCCTGGCGATCTTGCGTAGGGCTCCTAGGTGTGGGTTATATGTGACCACCAAAGGAACCCTGTCGCTTGTCTCCTTCTGTTAGTATTCACGGAGATCACTTCTTGGTATTCTGGTGGCTTTGTGAATTTGCTGGTCTACAATTCTGTGGTTATATCCACGGTTTATAAAGTCTGATCTCAAGGCTTTAATCTGCTGGTCTCTGTCTGCTGTGTCGGAGCATATCCGGTTGTATCGTATGGCTTGACTGTAGATGGTTGCATGTTTGGTGTGTGTCGGGTGGAAGCTGTTGTCCCTCAAATAGCTGGCTCTGTCTGTAGGTTTGCGGTATACAGAAGTCTGTAGTTGGTTGTTCTTTATAGTAATGGTGGTGTCTAGAAAATGTACTTCATCCGGGGAATACTTTCCACCCGACCATCAACCTCAAACTCACCCATTCCCCGGATGAAGTACATTTTCTAGACACCCCACCCAATAGCATATAGTATGTATGTGCGGGGAACCTAATGTTACCAGGTGTGGTGCTTTACCTGTTAGGCTCACAGGGGGCCTAAGCCTCCGCCACGGGGAGCCTGAGGCACGTATAATAATAGGAGTAACCTCGTACTCGGTGCAGCGCCTCCACCTGCGATGGCTCCCACCAGAGGGGGAGTGGTTCTCGCAGGACAATATATATATATATCACACACACAGCATGTAAAACAACCAATAACTTTACTGTAGCAAACGTACTTATTCATATATATCAACAGGTGTCCTCCACCCTCAAGTGAGATAAATATATGTGTGACTGCGCAGCCACTATGTCCTGTATGAATAGATAAAGGGAGAGAGGAGTGAATAAGCGCTAATGCTATAATATAAAACCGTGACAATATAAGTGACAAAGGTGATTACAATAAACTTTAAACTTAAAGTAGGGGCTGCCTAAGGGAAATATGGTGTACACAAACCAATAAAGACAAAGACAATGGACTATACTATTGGTTGGATTTATTTTTATTGGAGGCGCCGGTTATCTGTATTCTCTGTATGAATAGATGGTGTAGTTGGTGCACTTGATGAATACCTGCCGAGCACTCCAGTGCCCGGGCCTGCCAAGGAGCTTCACAAAGGATCCTGATGACGAGTGAATACAGGAACTACCGTCCGGGGCGATCCCACCCGGATGGCTGCTGCAGCGGCAGCGGAAGTCTAAGCCCAAACCTCTGGATGGACGTGCAGCGTCCGCTGTGTCCCTAACTGACTCTGGATAATAAGGGCAGGGTCCCTAACCTGGGGCCTGTCCCTGAAACAACACAATGCTACTGGTGGCTCAGGGCTATCTGGGGATAAGGGGGCTGCTGGCCTAGTGCAGGGAGTCACTGACTCCTGCACCCTACCTCCTTCCCCTAGCTGCTCCTGACGCCAACTGACTAATGTGCTCAGAGCCCGCGAAATGTATCTAATCTCCTCTGCAGGGAGATGCTGTAGCCATATTGGCTCCCTGGGGTCATGTGGGGCGTTCCATAGGCTCATGGGATATGTAGTCCCTCTCTAGAGCCCTCTGCCTCTCACGCGCTTGTCTTGCGCATGCGCGAGCTTCCCTGCTGGCCACCGCACCGAGATCTTCACTGCGCATGCGCGAACACATAGGAAATGGCGACGCCCTGCTTCGGGAGCGCCGGGAGCCCTCGCAACACGATCGCGGCCCTAGCAACCGGCCGCGCGCGTCCCTGGCAACCCCCCGAAGTAGGATCATGGCCGCCTCCACTCTTGCGACTGGCCGACGGGACCGCCTATGGCCCGGCGGCACCCACGATCGGCAGCAAGGTGAGGGGGGGGGGTTGACAGGCAGAGGGGGACCTGGCTACATCCTCCCCCTGGTAAAAACCCCAACATCCTCGCTTGGGACACAACTTAACCATGTACAGAAATTATATAATAAAAATGCAGTTCAATTATATAACTTAGCAAATTCGCATTGACTTTATACGATGTTGCACAATTCTGTGAGCATCACAATCATAGATTGGATTTTGCTCCGAGACCACTGCTGAGCCTCATAATGGGGTGCCCCAATTTGATCATAGGTTACCCAATTTGGAGGGTACCTGACTCTCTGGCTCCTTCGGAGCTGTTCTTCTGCAACTCCCTCGGGGGAGTAATAAACACAATCCTGAGGCTCAGCCTCTTCCCTTGAGGGGAGAAATGTCTCTGAACAGTCTCTGTTTGGCACAAAGCACGGGCTCTGTGGATCCAAAGGCTGGACAGTTGGTGCCACCTTAGTAGGCGTTGGCCTACGGGGCCCTTTACCCGTAGCTCCTCCGGGAGATGCCCCTTCTGTGGAGTAGCCCCTTTGAGAGGGTCCTTCCATAAGGTCTTCAGGAGTTTCAGAGTGGGTTTCGTTATTTACAGTCTCTTGACCCATCTCTGATAAGTCGGACTCACCGTTGAGCGGTGTGGCCAGTATTTCTGCTTCCTCATCTCCCACTTGTGGAATGGGAAGAAGATGGTTACGGTGCCATACCTTTACCCGGCCTTCAGTGTCTTTGATGCGATAGACCGGGAGGCCAGGCATCTGAGATTCTATTTCATATACACTGTCTCTCCATCGGTCGGCCTATTTGTGTTTTCTGGGGACTCCCAGATTTCGAAGCAACACAGCGTCTCCAGGACGAAGCTCCCGATATTTGACCTTATGATCGTATCGCCTTTTATTGTCAGCATTCAGCTTAGCTGTAGACTTCTCAGCCTGTTGATAGGCCTGCTGCAAGCTGTCTTTAAGTCTTTGCACGTATTTGAAATGGGTAGCATTGTGTATCCCATCCGTCGAGACTCTAAGACGTACAACCACTGGCAGTCTCGCCTCTCGTCCGAACATGAGGAAGTATGGGGAGAATCCAGTTGACTCGTGTCGGGTACAATTGTACGCATGCACCAGGGCCTCCACGTGTCGACTCCATTCAGTCTTCTGAGCTCCCTTTAGAGTTCCAAGCATGTCCAGTAAGGTCCGATTAAATAGTTCTGGCAAAGCGTCTCCTTCGGGGTGATACGGGGTCGTTCGTGATTTGGCAATGTTCAGCATTTTGAGCAATTCTCGGATCAGAGTGCTCTCAAAATCTCGACCTTGGTCTGAGTGGAATCGATTTGGAAGACCGTAATGAACGAAGTACTTCTCCCATAATATCTTCGCCACCGTGATAGCTTTCTGGTCTTTAGTGGGGAAGGCCTGGGCATACTGGGTGTAATGGTCCGTGATGACCAGCACGTTGCATATTCCTCGGCTATCAGGCTCAATGCACAGAAACTAAAAACAAATGCTAGATGGCGCTCTACTAAACCCAATGAAACAGTGAAGTGATTAAATCAATAAAACTGTGAAGTGATTAAATAAAACAATTAAAACAATAAAGTGAATAAATAAATCAAATAGTGATAAACATTCAGTGAGTGTAAATCGTGAATACAAAGGTAAAAACTACTTATCACTCGACCCTGCAGAAACGACTGTTTCAAAAGTCTGAAGGTGCACTGTTAATCAAATTCCAGGGGAGCGTCGCAGATACCCAAAAAAGAAAAAATATATATAGTGTAATACAGTAACAAAGTGTCGATAAAAATATACGGGGTTGCCAAATCACTACTCACAAACGAAGTAGATTTTAAAGCATTGAATCTGTCTGGAACCGTGAAACATCCCAGTCAGGTGCGGTATAAACGGACAGCAATCTCATGAAAAAGAGAAAATAGCCATGGTGCAGATAGAATAACAAAGTTTTATAAATAAAGGTCACAAATGGAGGCTTACATAGATCGTAAAAATAAAGGCAGTATGCAGCTGGGTCTTTAGTGTGTCGCAATCTCTCACCGCCCGTAGAGTCTGGCTCGTTAGCCATCTTACAGGAGGAAGAGAAGCAGAGGGAGTCTTGGTGGTGTCTTCCGTTCCGGCGAGCTGTGACGACACGATCCGGAAGTGACGTCACGGTGTCCAGATGCACAAGAGAGCTGTGTGTACCGGGCGGTGAGAGATTGCGACACACTAAAGACCCAGCTGCATACTGCCTTTACTTTTACGATCTATGTAAGCCTCCATTTGTGACCTTCATTTATAAAACTTTGTTATTCTATTTCACGGTTCCAGACAGATTCAATGCTTTAAAATCTACCTCGTTTGTGAGTAGTGATTTGGCAACCCCTTATATTTTTATCGACACTTTGTTACTGTATTACACTATATATATTTTTTCTTTTTTGGGTATCTGCGACGCTCCCCTGGAATTCGATCATCAATGCACAGAAAGTCCATACACACAAGGTCCATGGGACCAGAACTTTTCAGATGGCCCATAGGCGCTGCTCTGGTAGGCAGGGTCTTGCGTTGGATACACCGCGAACAACGGCGACAATGGCGTTCTACGGCCTCTCGCATCTTGGGCCAGAAAAAGCGGTCTCGGACCAACCCAAATGTCTTCTCTACACCGAGATGTCAATGCTCATCATGTAGGGACTTTAACACCATGTACTGTAAGTTCCTAGGGAGGACTAGTTGTCGTCTGTCGGGGTGGTTGTGATATTGCACCACCCGATAGAGTAAACAGTTATCGATTTTGAATTTGTCCACTTCCCGCATGAGTGAGGCAACCAAGTCGTTGGGAGCACGCTTCAGAAGGGCTGGATTCTTCTTTTCAACGGCTTGCCTAATGATACTAATGACAGGATCTCGTATTTGGTAGTCTACCAGATCTTTCCACCGTAGCACTTTGTCATGAGTTATGTTCATCCCCTTTGGATCGCAGTAGGCGGCTGGGACAGCCTGCGACTGGCATCCCAAGGAATCCGCAACCCATAATTCTGAGAAGGCCACTTGATCGTTGATGATAGCGGCGGTGCTACACATAGCTCGCACCCCTGGTCCTGGAAGTTCTTCCCATTCCTCATCATCTTGAGTAGCACTTAGCTCTGGCCATCGGGAGAGGGCGTCAGCCCCGACATTCAAGGGTCCCGGCTTATAATTCAGGGAGAATCTGTAATTGTTCAGAGCTGCCAGCCATCGGTGTCCGGCTGCATCCAATTTGGCCGAGGTATTGATGTACGTGAGGGGATTGTTATCCGTCCTTACCTCAAACGTAACACCGTAAAGGTAATCGTGGAACTTTTCGGTGATCGCCCACTTGAGAGCCAGGAACTCCAACTTGTGGACAGGGTATTTCTGTTCACTGGGTGTCAGACTGCAGCTGATGTAGGCTACAGGCCGAAGGCCCTCGGGGTGCTTCTGGTGCAGGACGGCACCCAGTCCATTTTGACTGGCATCCACATGCAGAATGTATGGTTGTTCGGGATCAGCATACGCAAGCACCGGCGCTTCGGTCAGGCTTTTCTTCAACTTCAGGAAGGCCTGTTCACACTCAAGCGTCCATTTATCGCCAAATGGTTGACGGGCCGATGTGGCCTTCCTTCCTGTATCTTCGGGGTATATCTTCAACAGATTGTTCAGGGGTTTAGCTCGACTAGAGTACCCTTCCACGAAGCGACGGTAATACCCACAGAACCCCAGGAAGGATCGTAGTTCTGCTACATTCTCGGGATGCGGCCAGTTCATGACTGCTTCTACTTTGGCTGGGTCGGTGGCGATTCCTTGAGCAGACACGATGTGTCCCACGTAGGTCACCGAGGTGTGACAAAACCGACACTTGTCGAGGGACAATTTCAATCCTTCTTTCCCAAGACGGTCTATCACTTTAAGCAGTCTCTTTTTGTGCTCTTCCAGGGTCCTTCCGAAGACAATGATGTCATCCAGGTAGACAAGACACTCCCGAGGGTTCATGTCCCTGATAGTCTTCTCCATCAGTCTTTGAAAGGTAGCAGGGGCCCCACATATACCTTGGGGCATACGTGTAAATTGGTAGAACCCCAGGGGGCAGACGAAGGCTGTTTTCTCCTGATCCTCTGCATTCATGGGTACCTGATAGTACCCAGATCGTAGATCGAGCACGCTGAACCATTGGCTTCCGTTCAGAGCATTCAGGATCTCTTCAATGCGAGGAAGGTTGTACTGGTTCGGTATCGTACGATTGTTCAGGGTTCGATAGTCGACACACAGTCGTACGGATCCATTCTTTTTCCTCACCACCACTATGGAAGAGGCGTAAGGGCTCCGAGACTCCTTCAAAATCCCAGCGGTCTCCATTTCTTGCAAGACGTTCCTCACATCGTCCACATCCCTAGGGGCGATGCAACGAGAGCGTTCACGGAACGGAGTGGCATCACTCAGTCTAATGGCATGTTGAGCGCTGCGACTGCACCCCACATCCATCTCACTCGTGGAGAACACAGTCCGTCGTTTATTCAACTGGGTTGTCAGCCGCTCTTTCCACTCAGTGGGCAATGTCGACTCGCCGAAGTTGAAGTCCAGATCGACTAACCGCTCACCCACTGCCGCCGCATTCACCTGGGGCGTTGTTTCCACAGGGCTGACCGGATATATGCAACCCAGACTCTGTCCAGCATCAAGTTCCATCGGGAATGGCGAGATGTTCTGCACATATACGTAGGTTCGTAGAGGGATTTTAGTTGTACACTCCCTCACTTCGGGTAGTACCTTATACCCTCTCTGAACTTCTTCCTCAGGGGTACTCTCCAGAGAGAAAAGCTGATCATTCTCATCTCGCTCGGAATAACAGCACCAGACGGCCAATCGTTGCACTCCCCCTGGTAATATGGTCGTCAGTCCGCGTTGACGATTGTAGAGATCCCCGTGATGCTCCAAGGCATATACCCGGTTGCACTCCTCTCGTAAGGATGGGATCTAGGAGCGAATTGGCCAGCGGCAACTCGTTGGTCTCTTTCAGGTATGCTCTGATTACAGCTTGTACTATATCAGTATTGGTTCCCAAGATGATCGGATACTTGCACTGGTCTTGGGGCTCCGGGCATACCATTGCCGCTACATGCATGGGGTGTTTCTTGCCGGTGTTCAGTTGGAGTATTTCCAGTTGAACCCTTACAATCCCATCAATGAGGTAGTCTTCATTACTTAACCCCCTAACCTTCATATGTTCGGCCGACCTCAGGGGGCAGTGTCTAAGGTGTTGGTCATAGAACTTGCGGTATATAATGGTCACTTGGGATCCGGTGTCCAGTAGGGCAGATGCATAGATCCCTTCCAGTACAACAGGCACGATGGCTGAGGGGCCTACTTGACTGTAAGCTTCCCTTGGTAAGGCGTCATCACTGGGTCCGGAGTCAGAAGGAGCATCTTCGGTTCCAGTAGGGGTTTCTGGGTCAGACTCTGTCATTTGTACACGGCAGACCATTGACCGGGCTGAATTTCCTCTATCGGGAGGTTTTTCCTCTGGAGGATCCTCCCTCTCCGGACAATCGCTGGAGAAGTGGCCCTTCTTCCCGCAGTTATAGCAAACGACTTTGCGGTGTTCAGGATGACCCTTGTACGTGGAAGATGATCTCTCGGAGGTACGGCCCTTCCTGGCAGGCAATTTGTGAGTCACCTCCTCCTCCTGGTTGGGAGATTTCTTACCCTTTGGGGCGGAGGGGACAGAGGTGTCACCCTTGATGGTTTCCTTGGTCTTTTTGGAGTCATGAAAATGTAGCTGCACCTCATGTCCTCTGATGTGACGCAACAATTCCATGTAGCTGGGTGGTACAGCAGCGATCGTGGCGGCCCGCATCATTATAGCTATGGAGTGGCTAGGCAACAACCCCTTTAGTAGCTGTTTGAGTCGGTACCGGTCCACTTCGGCGACTGAAATGATGTTTTTGGACAGGAGGTTCCCCAGCGACAGCTGTAGTTTGTGGACGAAGGCAGACAAATCCTCTCCTTCTTTTTGGCGAAGAACTTTGAACTGGGCCATCAGCTCATCCTCGTCGTCTTCTCGGGTATAGGACTGAGTGAGCATTTCCACCAGTTCCTGTGCCGTAACTTCTCCTTCCACTTCACAATGCGTCCGTACCAGTTGGGAGGCTGGGGCTCTGAGACACTCAACCAACCTCTGTCTTTTGCTGGCTTCGGAGCACGACCACTCCGCTATTACTTGGAGAGTATGTTCCCACCATGTTTCGATCCCTTCTTCTCCTGAAGGCGTTGGTAGAATCCCAGAAAAGGCTTTTAGTTTCCGGTAGCTCTGTGCTTGAGACGAGATGGTTATGGCTTCTACTAGTTGGGAGGCTGTCATATTCAAAGAAAGACCTCCACTAAGGGGCTGACTACTGATTCCAGTTCCTACGCTAGGCATGGTTGGGGGACTGCCTGACCATCTATCAGGAGTAGGCGAGGTGGGTGGACTCCCCGCCCAGCTGCTGACTCCTCCTACACCGCTTGGAGTGAAGGAGTCCTTAGGGGGACCTACCCTGTGAGGAGTTCTGGTCACCCGGTGGGTCGTGGTTGGCCCAGTACTGGTGGACGGTTCTTCGGGAGCCTGTGTGTCAGGATATATCATGAGACAGTCCTCTGTGGAGGGTTCTGGTAGGTTTAATACGTGGAGAACAGTCTCTGAACATATGTCGCATTCGGTGGCCAGGAGGTAGGTGGTCCCCCGGCCGTCAGCATCATGTTTATAGTCTACCACCCGGGCGGTGGTCAGTCCCGGACAAGTCCTTACTTGCTTGCGCACTGCGAATAAGTCCGTGTCGTTTGATACTACCGCCACTGCAACCACGCACCTTGGGGACATGCGGCACGCTGAGGCCCAGTCATGGACATCTTGCTTTGACGGCACAGACATGATGCATTTAAATCGGACAATTTGATGTGGAATAGGGCACCCCAGGTAGACTCTCAGCAGCGCCACCAAATGTAACGGGTATTCCCCCACCCAATAGCATATAGTATGTGTGTGCGGGAAACCTAATGTTACCAGGTGTGGTGCTTTACCTGTTAGGCTCACAGGGGGCCTAAGCCTCTGCCACGGGGAGCCTGGGGCACGTATAATAATAGGACTGACCTCGTACTCGGTGCAGTCCCTCCACCTGCGATGGCTCCCACCAGAGGGGGAGTGGTTCTCGCAAGACAATATATATATATATATATCACACACACAGCATGTAAAACAACCAATAACTTTACTGTAGCAAACGTACTTATTCATATATATCAACAGGTGTCCCTCTCTAGAGTAGACACTAACTACTGCGTCTCGCAGGATGCTCCCACCTACACCGGGTGATCCCACCCTATGTCCAGTAACCCCACACAATATGTCCTTCACCCTCAAGTGAGATAAATATATGTGTGACTGCGCAGCCACTATGTCCTGTATGAATAGATGGTATAGTTGGTGCACTTGATGATTACCTGCCGAGCACTCCAGTGCCCGGGCCTGCCAAGGAGCTTCACAAAGGATCCTGATGACGAGTGAATACAGGAACTACCGTCCGGGGCGATCCCACCCGGATGGCTGCTGCAGCGGCAGCGGAAGTCTGAGCCCAAACCTCTGGATGGACGCGCAGCGTCCGCTGTGTCCCTAACTGACTCGATAATAAGGGGCAGGGTCCCTAACCTGGGGCCTGTCCCTGAAACAACACAGTGCTACTGGTGGCTCAGGGCTATCTGGGGCCTAGGGGACTGCTGGCCTAGTGCAGGGAGTCACTGACTCCTGCACCCTACCTCCTTCCCCTAGCTGCTCCTGACGCCGACTGACTAACGTGCTCAGAGCCCGCGAAATGTATCTAATCTCCTCTGCAGGGAGATGCTGTAGCCCTATTGGCTCCCTGGGGTCATGTGGGGCGTTCCTTAGGCTCATGGGATATGTAGTCCCTCTCTAGAGCCCTCTGCTGATTGGCTGCCTCTCGCGCGCTTGTCTTGCGCATGCGCAAGCTTCCCTGCAGGCCACCGCACCGAGATCTTCACTGTGCATGCTCGAACACGTAGGAAATGGCGGCGCCCTGTCGCCCTGCTTCGGGAGCCCTCGCAGCGCGATCGTGGTCCTAGCAACCGGCCGCGCGCGTTCCTGGCAACCCCCCCGAAGCAGGATCATGACCGCCCCCACTCTTGCGACCGGCCGACGGGACCGCCATTGGCTCGGCGGCACACACGATCGCCAGCAAGGTGAGGGGGGGGGTTGACAGGCATAGGGGGTCCTGGCTACATCTATATATATGAGAAAGCAGTCAACCCTAGCACAAACAAGACCAACGTTTCGGTCCTTGTAGGACCTTCCTCAGGGTAGTGCTGAAGGTCCTACAAGGACCGAAACGTTGGTCTTGTTTGTGCTGTACCATCTGAATACAGGTTTTTTTGTTGCCATTTATCCTTGAGTGCTGTCCTTTGTCTTCTCTTGCTAGGGTTGACTTCTTTCTCTGTTTATTTCTACAGGACAGGCACCATACCATTTCACTTTGATGGGAGTGCCAGCTGCCCCCCTGTTCTGTTCTATTATATATATATATATATACATATATTAGCAATATATACAAGTAAGGTCTGCGCTCGTGTGTGAATAGCCAGAAATATAGGAAATCTAAATATAGACTAATAATGGATAATGATTATATAAAAAAAAATATAATAATAATAATTATAATAATATAATATATCCTTATAAAATGAAATTAATATACCAATAGTGCATAATGGATGTCTAATAAAAACAGCTAAAAAATACAATTTAAACTAAAAAAATGTGTGTGGTGCAGTGAACTTTCCTTGATCTGCTCAATGCAGATAGTCCTATAGAGTCCAACAAATAAGTCCAATGATTGGGGAATAACAGTAGCAAAATTAGGACCAACAGGCAGCTTCTTTAAAAGGGCACAACCACTTCCCTCTCCACCTGCATAGAAAGATAAAAGAAAAAAAAAAAAAAGAAAGGTGTGGAAGGTGTGCAGTGGACTTTCACCAAACGCTTACTATCGAACTGCTTTGAATCTATACCGGTCCGGTATCCAGCACGATTCCCGTGACGTCATCCGCTGGTCCGCGGCATCTACCTGATACGTCAGTTCCTGCAGGCAGTGAACAACGGAGGCAGCATTCTGTTCCAGTGGAGTCACGGAGGGATTACAGCAGCAAAGCAGCGTTTCCTGGTCCTAGGAGTATTACTCATACAATGCTTTTAATTGTTTTATGTTTGTGAGTTCATTTTTATTGAGATTTTTGGGAATTAAATATATCGATTTTTGCACAGTAATGCACTAGGATTTGGCGCTTTTTTTTCTTTTATCTTTATATATATATATATATATATATATATATATATATATATATATATACATATATATCTACTATATATTTCAGAAAGCACTGTATGTCTGCGTCCCAAGGCCCAATCGCATAGCACCTTGGGCCTGTCACTCTGGCTAAGCCATGCCCGCCCCCGCACACCTCTCATTGGCCTGCATCCAACACCAATGCCACACTGTCCCACCCCTCACTGACTCTCATTGGCCTGCGTCCAATGCCCGCCCCCGCACACCTCTCATTGGCCTGCGTCCAACACCAATGCCACACTGTCCCACCCCTCACTGAGCTAATACTTCCACACTGTCCCACCCCTCACTGAGCTAATACTTCCACACTGTCCCACCCCTCACTGAGCTAATACTTCCACACTGTCCCACCCCTCACTGAGCTAATACTTCCACACTGTCCCACCCCTCACTGAGCTAATACTTCCACACTGTCCCGCCCCTCACTGAGCTAATACTTCCACACTGTCCCACCCCTCACTGAGCTAATACTTCCACACTGTCCCGCCCCTCACTGAGCTAATACTTCCACACTGTCCCACCCCTCACTGAGCTAATACTTCCACACTGTCCCACACCTCACTGAGCTAATACTTCCACACTGTCCCACCCCTCACTGAGCTAATACTTCCACACTGTCCCACCCCTCACTGAGCTAATACTTCCACACTGTCCCACCCCTCACTGAGCTAATACTTCCACACTGTCCCACCCCTCACTGAGCTTTGGGAACGCTTTGCATTTGCAGCACAACCTTCACTGCTCTGGGGCCACGCTTCACAGCTATCAAACCCTCACCGTCTGCTACCACAGACTGCCCAATCAGGTACAGAATCAGCTACACACAACACCTACACACAACGCACGATAACACCAAACACTGCACACACACACATTCACACAACACCAAACACTGCAGACACTGCACACACACACATTCACACAACATTCACACAACACCAAACACTGCAGACACTGCACACACACACACACATTCACACAACATTCACACAACACCAAACACTGCAGACACTGCACACACATATTCACACAACATTCACACAACACCAAACACTGCAGACACTGCACACACACACATTCACACAACATTCACACAACACCAAACACTGCAGACTTCCTCTTCAAAACACCACACTCGCCCCCCCCCAACTCCACCCCCCCCCCGGTCCACGCCACAGATCTCCCTCCGCAACCGCACACCCTCTACAGGCCGCGGCCTACAGTCAAACACCATCGTCACCGATCGCCCTCCCGCTACCTCACACATTGTACGGCCCGCGGACCGACCAGCACGCCACAGATCTCCCTCCCGCTACCGCGCCCCTCCCATCTCCTGCTAAACAACATCGCCACCGGCTACCTACTCACTTCGGCAGCGGCCCACACGGAGCTCTTCCGAACGCCAGCGCACGACACACATCTCCCTCCCGCTACCGCACACCCTCTACGGCCCGCGGACCGGGACACACGCCACAGATCTCCCTCCGCAGCCGCAGACCCTCTACAGGCCGCGGCACCGATCGCCCTCCCGCTACCTCACACACTGTACGGCCCGCAGACCGCCCACCACTCCACACATCTCCCTCCCGCTACCGCACACCCTCTATGACCCACGGACCGTGACGCACGCCACAGATCTCCCTTCCCAACCGCAGACCCTCTACAGGCCGCGGCCTACGTGTGGGGGGGGGGACAGTGTGTGTGTGTGTGGGGGGGGGGGACAGTGTGTGTGTGGGGGGGGACAGTGTGTGTGTGGGGGAGGGGGGGACAGTCTGTGTGTGTGGGGGAGGACAGTGTGTGGGGGAGGGGGGGACAGTCTGTGTGTGGGGGAGGGGGGACAGTGTGTGTGTGGGGGAGGGGGGGGACAGTGTGTGTGTGTGTGTGTGGGGGAGGGGGGACAGTGTGTGTGGGGGGGGGACAGTGTGTGTGTGGGGGGGGACAGTGTGTGTGGGGGGGGGAACAGTGTGACTCCCGGGCAACGCCGGGTCTCTCAGCTAGTACATATATATATTATATATAGTGGTCGACAAACCCAGTCGCCCAGTCATCAGGGGTGACAAGATTGTGACCGGTGGCGAGTCTCATGGTGGTTGCTGGCGCTGATAAAAAAAAAAAAGTAATATACCCTTCCTGATTGGGCAAACGACTTGGCACGCTCCCAGGATTTTATTCTGCGCACTGTTAATTCGAGATCCTGCAAGGAGGTAAACTGTCCCATGCCTGTCCCTTCCCTCCCTTGTCAGCAATGGCCCCTCCTTGCCCTCCGATGTCCCCCCCATAGCTCCCCCTTGCTGCCGCTGGTCCCCCCTGCCACCCATGCCCCCCCTGCTGCCGATAGTCACCCTTCCAGCCGCCGATAGTCCCTCTCCTGCCGCCGATAGTACCCCCTGCCCCTCATGTGTCTCAATGTGTCTATGTGTTTCACCCACCCACCCGGTGTCTGTGTGTCTCAAGTGTCTGTGTGTCTCATCCACCCACCCAGCCTGAGTCTGTGTGTCTCAAACCCTCCCTGTGTCTGTATGTCTCAACCCACCCTCTGTCTGTGTGTCTCAACCCACCCTGTTTCTGTGTGTCTCATCCACCCTGTGTCTGTGTGTCTCACCCACCCAACCCTGTGTCTGTGTGTCTCACCCACCCACCCTGTGTCTGTGTCACCCAACCCTGTGTCTGTTTGTCTCACCCACCCACACACCCTGTGTCTGTTTGTCTCACCCACCCACACACCCTGTGTCTTTGTGTCTCATCCACCCAGCCATCCTGTGTCTGTGTGTCTCAAACACTCACCCACCCACCCACCCACCCACCCAAGAGTCTCTGTATCAACCCACCCAAATGTGTCTGTGTGTCTCACCGAGCCACCCACCCATCCTGTGTCTCACCCACTCTGTGTCTGTGTGTCTCACCCATGTGTGTCTGTGTGTCTCACCCACCCACCCTGTGTCTGTGTGTCTCATGTGGACCCGCTCTGGATAACGACCCCGGCTTGCCTCTGACAACCCGCACCTCTCCATCCTTGATCACGGCTTACGGACACTCTACCAATCTCCTGGCTCCAACCCCTGACCGCGGCACAACTGACTCCGACCGTCCCCCTGGCTCCGCCTCCAGACTCCGGCAAGTATCTGAACTAGCCCGATTGCTCCAATCCAGACCCGGCTACGCTGACAACCCATCCTCCAGGCGTGCCCCCGCTGCTGTGGGTGCACAGTTTCATACTTTCCCACCTCAGTACTGGGGTCCCGCCTTGTTCGTGGTGAGCGCATGCGTTACAGTATGCTCAGCCCAACGAACATGGACCCCCCTGAGGTGGGCCAGGCCCTAAAGTCCTCGTTAGAATGTTTGAAATGCAACAAGAGTTGTCGGCATATTTTCTGGATCATACATTTCAATTATCTGATCGATTAACAAAAATTTCGTGGTTATCCAAAATTGCATATCTTGCCGACATATTCACAAAATTAAATGAATTGCAGTTTTGGATCTCAGCTGTGGAGCAAAATAAGTTGGACTCTTTTCCAACACTTAAGGATTTCCTTCAAGAATCCGAACTTGAACAAGAAATTCACAGTGACATTGCAGTTCATCTTTGCAATTTACACACGTCTATTAATCAGTATTTTCCGTCCTTGAATGAAAAAAAATAATGACTGGGTTCAAAATCCATTCGTACGAGATAAACCAGCCATGTTTTCTGACATGCGTAGATTTTGAAAATCTGATCGATATTACTTCTGACAGTCAACTAACACAAACATTTAAAAAAGTTTCTCTTATTGCTTTTTGGGGCGATTTACAAGAAGAATACCCTGAGTTGTCGCGGCGGGCAATCAAAGTACTGTTGCCATTCGCCAGCACGTACTTGTGCGAAACTGAATACTCGCTATACTCTGGAACCAAAATGAAGTATCGAAACCGACTTGATGCGGCTCCAGACATGCGAATACAATTGTCAACAATTAAACCGGATATAAGAAGAATTTGCCAAAAAAGAAAATATTACACTCTGCTCATTAAAATGTATGTTGACGTTTTTTGTATATTTTTTTTAATACTAATAATAATAATAAACAAAGAATCTGATACTATAATTATCATTTAATTAAGAGTAAAACCTTATTTTTTTCCCTGACGGGCACGTATACAGGGCGGATGCATTTATTCATGGGACATGAAAGAGGACAAAACGTGTAGTTGCCTTCCCCCTGGAAAAATGTAACTTTCAATTTAAAAGTATTTGATCTTGAACCAAGAAAATGTTTCGCCTGCGGCGGATTTCTTTTATGTTTTTCATGTGCTACGCTAAAAATATGTAAGGGGTTCCATTCTCTTGTACAAAATATAAAAGGGTTCTACGACTAAATTTAATTGGGAAACACTGCTCTATAGCACCTATTTAACAGTGGACATTTCAATTACTGTTTTGGGCGCTGGTCTGTATTTGTTTTTGTTGTGCTTCTTCTGGTGCTGGTTCTACCAGTCCATTCCTGGCTGTCCTGCCATTTTCATCTTTTGTATTAGTATATTTTATTGTTGTTTTCATTATTGGTATATTGTATTACTACTGTTTTGAGATTAGCGCGGTGTAAGCACATTTCTTTTTGTTACCTTTTTAATGTCGGACTCCTAGGAAAAGATGAACTTTATTAATCTTTGGGAACATGACATTGAATCTGAAATAGAGTATGATGATTGTGGAGAATTATTTGAGGCAGGCTCGAAGAGCTCAATCTGTACCGCTGTAAAGGAGAATGCATTCAAGGTTATGTTTCAGTGGTATCTCACTCGTTAAACTCGCTAAAATGTTCCCGGGTGCCTGTCGACTCTGTCCTAAAGGTTGTGGATAACAGGCCTCTTCCACACCTGTTGTGGAAATGCTCTGTGGTCACTAGACTTTGAGACTCAGTACACAACTGCTCTCAGAGCATCTTGAACATTTTCTTTAACTGTTACCCAAGACTCTTTGTAACTGTACTTACCGATTGAGGGCCTTAATAAACATAAAAACAAATTGATTTCTCAAATACTTATGGCCAAAAGATGCTAGATCGCAGTCCACTGGATGAAGCAAACAGTCCTGACTTTGATGGTAATTTAAAATAGAATTGGGTTTGTATGTCACACAGAAAAACGTACCACCTTCCTAAATGATTATTGTTATAATTCCAAAGAACATGCCTGCCTTGGCTTGAATTTTCCAGAAAGATGGGCTTTCTGTAATATCCGTCTTATAATAATCATATCCAGGCCAGATACTTCCCAGATAAACACCCTGTATGGTCCGGTATGAGGGCCATAGCCGATAGTGTGCCTTCTTGGCTTCTGTCTTTCTTTAAACTGTATATTATAATTAAATACTTAGAAATATTAGTTGTGTTCTCATCAGAGCCTCTGGGCTCCAGACTTACCAGTGACTTCCATTATTGTCATTTCATAAAATCGTATCCCTTTCCCCCTTATTATTTCTGTACGCCCTTCCCACATCTGTCAAAAATTATGAAATGCTTAACAAAAGTTAAGTAAAAAAAAAAAGAGGGGAAACTTCTTTTTAAAGTGGATCCCTTACTATTCCTGAAGGCCTCACCCAATTTGTTGTAAATGTTTCTAAGTGGTAGAAAGTCCCTCTGACAATTTCTGCTGCCTGAGATAGAACAACATACTGTAGCAGCACAGAATCATAGGATGCAGGGGATTCCTGGGGCAGAAGAGCAACCATGGAGTTTATCAAATAGTGCGGCAATCCTTTGAAACTACATTTGTTTGTAAATCAACAGATTTTGAGATTTATTTGTAAAAGTGGGGTAATATTTGTAATGGACTTCTCCTTCATGCAATGTATTTGGGGTGGCATTGCACTATTAAACTCTGCTCTGAGAGCTTTCAATGCACTGTAAGCCACATTGACACCAAATCAGTTAGTTTCCCACCAACACACATTTGGATACAGTTTTCTGCAGTTTATCAACAAGTTTCTCTGGTGCATAGGGAGATCTTGCCAGAAAACCCACAGTGCTGGCAAATCTACTCTCAGACATTGTGATAATAGCGTTTGGAGACAATTGTGATAATAGCGCACTAATTGTACAGGGGCATGAATGGGATTCGTTGTCTTCTAAGTGTGTAACAAAAAAGCATGACATGGTAATTTTACAGCATTGCCACCCTGCAGATGATGCACCAATCAGTATTATTTTACTCTTTCAGTAGAGGGTTGTCTTGGTCCATCAAGCATGAAAACCAACAATTCACTCACTGTTTGTAACGTTGCTCGTCTCTGAATAGGAAGCGGACCCGCAGGGCTGAGGTAGGGGTATAAGATCACCGGCCAGAGCCAGGGGACAGAGTCCTGTTAGAATAGTCGTGATCCAGGCAGAGGTCAAGGCAGGCGGCAAAGGTGCAAGAACGGGTACAGGCTGGTGTCACGGCAGGCGGCACAGGAGCAGTGGTTGGGTAACAGGCTGAGGTCGGCAACATGGAATCCAAAAGAACAGGGATGGCTCAGGAACAGGGCAGGCTCAGGAATCAGAATACATGGGGCCCAGGCACACAGGGAAATGCATACAATGCTCAGGCAGGGGCTGGAAGTCACTGACCACTATTTAAGTCCTGAAACAGGTACCAGTGATCAAAATGTCCACAGCAGCCAGGTAAGGGCGGGTTCCAGCCAAAGCCTGGACTGGAACTCTTACACTGTTGGGGGGGTCTACAAACACACAGCTTTTAATGCTAGAGAAAGCTGAAAGCTACAATGGGACTAAAATTAAAACCACTTACACTAAAGCTCCCAAAGGTTATATCAATAGGCAATAGAAAAATAGTGTATGTTGTAGAATCATTTAAGAGTGTTATGGATGATTAGTTTAGGAGAGCCAGAAGTTGCCACTGTAATAAAACAATAGCCTCAGCTAGACAGGTTTGGGTGTTGTGGGTGGGTTTCAAAGGCCGAGCTCATACACTCTACTTGCTTGTGAGAGTGCGAGCTCCATCTGTGCCGTGCTGCTGTAGCACAGGCGATCTGTGCTCATAGTGTTGCAGGCGTTTGGGGGCGTGATGTGGGTGTGGTGGACGCGTCTTGAAGCTGGTTCACCCTCATTGGACGAACCAGCTCACACGGTTCACCTGAGAAGACAAAATGTATTGTCAACGCGCTACTTCGCTGGCAGGCGCGCAGGCACTTAGCTAAATACTATAGCCAAGTTCTGAATTGTGCCTGACGTGTGCGCGCACGTAGCGCCGCCGCCACTATAAGCTCGGCCTAAGACCACTGATACGTTGTAAAGTTGTCTTCCCCTTGCTTCACAAAATATCCACATCATTCATTTGGAGAGAGCTGAAATCTTCCTGATCTAAGAGACAAAGGTTTAATCATAACCACAGTGAATGCATTGCATCTGCTTTTGAATCTATGTTTGGATTTTACTATTTTACCATATTTAATAGTGTATCCGTAGAGTTCCAATTTTGCCATATAGTGTAACCTCACTGACCAGTTACCTATCAGGCAGCTTTTTCTATTTTGTTCGATAGCTTTGGACCGTGGTTTGCAGTACATCTTATCTTTGAGTTGTGTAACACATCTTGGCTGTGTGTGAGTAGTATACTCTACGCGTTTCACTGCACAGGGCAGCTTCCTCAGTGAAACGCGTGGAATGTGGTTAATAAGTGGTCTCAAGAAAGGAGAGAGGATCATCTGTGGGCACTGGGCATGCACCGACGGACGAACTGACGTGACCGGAAGTGACGTCACACGGTGACGCAAGGAGCAGACGCAACCGGGGATCTGGCAGGACTGAGCAGCAGTGAGATCGCGACCAACCACAAGCTAGTACAGCCTGTTGTACCCTGTAATTTTACTACTGAGGAAGTGTAAGGTTTAATTTGTGATTTGTTGTATTGTGAATACATTTTAAAGTTGATCTGCCCCATGGCTCTGCCTTTCTGTTTCTGAGATCATAGGACTGCATGCATCATACCACCCAGGGATCATTGTGCCACTGTTTGGATTTGTGCCTATAACTCCTGCTCCATTGTGAGTCGGACATTTATAGACCCCCTGATCACATTATTTTTTATCACTGTTTTAGCATTATTGCACAATGTGATTTTTTCTTTTTTACATTGCTTTTATCACCACTCCCCTGAGTTTTGGAGAGTAAACATTGGGCAGGATTTTGGAAACAGTCCTTTTCAAGGGTTGAGTGGAGTTTTTTTGCCTTTATCACTATACACCAATACACTTTATTTTGGTGGTGGTATATATCACGTTTATATATTATATTAATTATCACTGTGTATGATAAATTTATATTATATACACAATTCATTATTTGCACATTATTGGTGAAGGGAGTGTTTGAGCGCCATTCATTGTTTTTACCGTGTACCTGGTAACCTGCAATAGGAAATGTGGAAGCAGTACATACAGAGAAACACTGACACTTTATTTCCATTATACTGTTTATGTCACACACATTGTGTTAAGTTGGCCACTGTAATAATGAGGATACAGACTCTGAGTATCCGCCAGACACACATAATAAGTGTATCTTCTTGTTTGAATGCTTATATGACACAGTGTTTAATACTTTGACTTTTTCTCCTTAGAGGTCACCTTGCAACCCAACCAGTACTGAGCAATGGGACGTGGGTAGCGGGGATACACCTTGTCCACACGTTGTGTTTGCAGGTTCACCCGGTAATATTTATCTGAGGGAGAAAAAGAACACAAATCAATGAGATTGACACCAGCCCAGAAGAGCTTCCAATTAGTAGGATAAAGTCTATAAGTAGGAATAGGATCCTCCTTTTATTACTGCCTATTAAAACTGCCCTCACAGGCTCCTTCCCTGTGTTGTTCTGTTGAATCCACCTCCCTCTCTCCTTCTTCTCTGATAATTTCACTTGGATGCGACCTAATTCTCCAGACCCTAAATCTGCATGCAGAGATGTAAAAAGGGCTTCAGTATATGGCCCTTATTCAATATGCTATGATACAGTCTGGGCAGCCATCGTGGGGTGTTTGGTCAGGCCCCTTTCTCTGCCGGGTCAGCAAAGCGCAACATTTGGACCCACCCCGGCTCTCAATAGTGTCTCAGCCTGGATGCCATCTTCCCCTGTTCAAGAAAATGTAAGACCCATTTATTTAAATATGGCTTAAGTCTTCCTGAACTAGGGTTACCATACGTTCGGTTGTACCAGGACATGTCCGTTTTTGAAAGACTGCAGAAAACATGCGGTCAGATTTGAGACAAACCAGCGCTTTGTTGGAGATTCAGCTGGAGGTGGCACTCAGCATTCTCCTTGGAGTCAACATCACATTGAGGAGAAGCTGGAAACAGGCATACAGGAGACCCAGAGTTCCAATCAATATGTCTGCCCAGGTTACCCTAATTATATATCCCCTCTCCTCCTGTGTAGTTGCAGTGAGCTGTTAATCACCAATGAAATTAACAGATTTGCGGCTCAGAATGCGGAGTGCGTGTGCAATGCTTAATCTCATTAATTACACTCCTCCTCCACCCTTCTGTGGCTCGCCAGTACTCCTTAAGCCTGCTCCCTCTCACGGGTCTTGGAATGACCCTGTTCTCTCCATCTGCTCTCCTTGCCCCTCTCCCTTTCACAAGTATGGGCTCTCCATCTCTGGGGGACCCACCTGAGGGTCACAATTCTGTGTTCCCAGGACCTGATTTTGCAGATCTCCCTGACCCTGCCCTCTCTCTGAAGCCTATGGCTCTGGCTCTCCCTGAAGTCTGCTACCTCCAAAGGGTGCCTAACTCTGACCATGCCCGCCTGGCTCTCAGGGGCTACTCCTTGGGTCGTGAGCCCTATCTTCAGTTTACCAGGAGCCAAGGGGCTTCTTTCTTGTCCCTGCATTAACCTTAACAATCTGCTATTGGAAAGGCATTAACCAACCCACAGGACTGGAAAGAGTTCAAAATTCAGCCTCTATCGAGGCATTTTCGTTAAAGGGGTCACTCCTTGGCAACATTCTGCTGGATGCCGATTGCTCATGTGCCTAGACCTAGGCAAGGGGGTCACAGAGAAACACTACTTCTACAATTGGAGGCACGTTTGATCTTCACCCTCAACACTGTGATGCCAAGAGGATCAAATAAAGGAATTGAAACTCTCCTACGTTCTTCAACCTTGTGCTTTATTGACACGACATGTTTCTATGGGTTCCATTATATTGGGGCCATGATGTTGCCTCTAGCTGATGTGTCGACTTTTATGCAATTATAGCTATTCAACAAGCTCTAGCAGATGTATTACTTTTTATATCAGCATTATTATGTTTATATGTAGGAGTATTGAATACAATTTGATACCATAGGGGTGTCAAGCATTGGACTTCAGCTGAAGTGGATCCCAGTGGCAGGAACAGCAGGGAGCGAAATGGGGGTCACAAGCAGAGATCAGAGGCAGGCGGCAGATAGCGAAGTCAGGTAACAAGCAGGAGTCCGAGGCAGGCGGCAGGTAGCAAAGTCAGGTAAGAAGCAGGGGTCGGCAACGAGGAGACTGGAATAGGATGATAGCAATAGCTAGCACAGCAGTAAACACAGGAACCTTGCAGGAGCTAAGGAACCAGTATAAACAGGCAAAGGAGGAACAGGAAAGGGAGGTTTATAACGCAGGCTGAGAGGTGGAGCACAGGTGCAGAGGTGTCAGGTATCAGCGTCTGGAATGTTCCTTAGTTTAGCAGCAGCAATCCCGGTGGACAGTATAGGTACTGCAGGCTAGAACAAGACATTGAGAGTGGCAGCAGTCCTGGTGGCCAAGCATGGGTACAGCAGGCTAGAGAATATGACATTACTCCCCCCTCCCAAGAGCGTTCTCCGGACGATCCTTGCTAGGCTTGTCTGGATATCTCCGCTCGAAAGCTTTGACTAGTTGCGGAGCATGTACAAAATCTTTGGGTTCCCAAGACCTCTCCTCTGGACCATAACCCCCCCCGTGAACCAGGTACTGTAGTTTCCCTCGGTGTAACCTGGAATCCAAAATTCTCTCCACAATGAATTCCTCTTCGTTATCCACGAGGACGGGTTCAGGGGGAGGAAGTCTCCGTCCAGGAAACGGATTCTCACGGAAAGGTTTCAGCAGAGAAGAATGAAACACAGGGTGTATTTTGATGGTCTCAGGAAGCTCCAATCTGAAGGACACTGGATTTATTAGTGCTGAGATGCGAAATGGCCCGATGTATTTTTGGCCCAATTTAATGGTTGGAACCTTTAGACGTAGATTTCTTGTAGAAAGCCAGACTTTATCCCCGACTTGAAATTCTGGGGAGGGTCTGCGGTATTGGTCTGCTGCTCTTTTGTACTTTACTTGAGTCTCACGAAGTGTCTCTTTGAGGGTCTCCTGGATGTCTCGCAGAGTCTCCAGTTTCTCTGTAACTGCCGGAATGGGCCCGAAGAAGGAAAACGAGGAATAAAGGTTGGATGAAATCCATAATTTGAGAAAAAGGGGCTCTTCTGAATCGATGAATGATGTGAGTTGATGTATGAGAACTCAGCTAATGGTAGGAAATCAATCCAGTCATCCTGGAGATGACAAACAAAACATCGTAAGTATTGTTCCAAAGTCTGATTGGTCCTTTCTGTCTGGCCATTGGATTCTGGATGATAGCCAGACGATAAATTTAAACGAATTCCTAGAGAGGAACAGAAGGTCCTCCAAAATTTTGAAGTGAATTGTACCCCTCTATCGGATATGATCTCATCAGGAGCCCCGTGAAGCCGAAACACCTCTTTCACAATCAACTTGGCTGTCTGGTCTGCAGAAGGAAGATTCTGTGCTGCAATGAAGTGAGCCATCTTTGTAAGTCGATCCACCACTACCAGGATGGTATTATGTCCACTTGATCGGGGCAGGTCAACAATAAAATCCATTGATATGGACCCCCAAGGACAAGTTGGAACCGGAAGAGGCTGCAGTAAACCCACAGGTGATGCTCGAGGGGTCTTGGTCCTAGCACAAGTCTCATAGGAGAGGACATAGTCTTTAACATCTTGTGCTAATTTAGGCCACCAAAAAGAGCGAGACAACAGTTCCTGTGTCTTGAGGACACCTGGGTGACCAGCGGGTCGGGAGTCGTGCATTAATTGGAGCACCTCTAATCTTACCTCCTTAGGGACGAACAGACGATCCGTACAGTTCCAGAGACCATCACATAGAAATTGTTCTGCTTCCGGAGGAGGGTTTTTAAGAAAAGAGTCATTTGAGTAGGCCCCCTTTATTCGTGTGAGGAGATCGGCGGAGAATGTGACACCCAAAAAAATTTATTTTTGGAAGAATAGTTTCTTCTTGCTCTTTGTCTGAACTAGGATTAGGAAAGGACCGTGACAAGGCGTCGGCTTTCCTATTCGTGGAGCCAGGGCGGTATGAGATGTGGAATGGAAATCTTGCAAAGAAGAGAGCCCATCTGGCTTGTCGCGCAGACAGTCTCTTTGCGGATTGAATGAATTCTAAGTTCCTGTGATCCGTAAAGACTGTAATTGGGTGATTGGCCCCCTCCAGTAGATGTCTCCACTCAGAGAATGCAGCTTTTATAGCCAAGAGTTCTTTGTTTCCGATGTCATAATTTCGTTCAGCTGTTGACATTTGGTATGAATAAAAGGCACATGGATGAAGGAGCATCTTGGGTCCAATTCTTTGTGACAGAATGGCACCAACAGCAGAGTCGGATGCATCCACTTCCAAGATGAATGGTAATTCTGGATTTGGATGGATGAGGATAGGGGCAGATGTGAAGAGTGACTTCAATTGTTCGAATGCCGCATCCTCTTTAGGAGACTATTTGAAAGGGAATTATTTCCGTGTGAGTTGGGTGATTGGGGCAATAATGCCAGAGAAATTTTTAATAAAACGTCTATAGAAATTGGCAAAACCTACAAATCTCTGAATGTCCTTTTCATTTCGAGGGATTGGCCATTCCACCACGGCTTGAATCTTGCCTCGGTCTATACTCAAACCCTCGGGAGATATGATGTAACCGACAAATTGCATGCTGGTCTTTTCGAATTCGCATTTTTCTAACTTGATGTACAATTTGTACTTACGGAGACGCTCAAGGACAATTCGGACATGCCTCTGGTGATCCATGATGTTATCTGAGAAGACTAGGATGTCATCCAGGTATGCCACTACGAACTGGTCCAATAACTCTCGGAGGACATCATTGATTAAATGCTGGAAGGTAGCAGGGGCATTACAGAGTCCAAAAGGCATCACCAGATATTCATAGTGCCCATAACGGGTTTGGAAGGCTGTTTGCCATTCGTCACCAGGTCGAATGCGGACCAAATTATACGCTCCTCTGAGATCTAATTTGGTAAAGATTTTGGCTGACCGAATTCTTTCCAATAGTTCAGGAATCAGAGGTAATGGGTACCTGTTCTTCACCGTAATCTTATTTAGTTCCCGATAGTCAATGCAGGGGCGT
>NC_134485.1:106895293-107035293 GCF_040206685.1 Ascaphus truei | reverse complement strand
AAATATCTCAGGAACTTGGTTGTCTGCAAAGCTAGGAATAATACTGTTCAGCTCCATGATAGCCCCCTGTTCTGATTCTGTAAAATAAATACTTTCCAGTTGTAGCCTAGGCCTCTGGCTCCAATCTTTCTTTTGAGCCATAACAGTATAAGTACTGTTAGGTACAGGCGCTGTGAGGGCGAAGCTCTTTAATGAAGGCCTAGCTTGTTATTGCAGCCTGGATGCACTGTTACTGTATCTAGGGGTGGGCATAGCAACAACCTGATAGTGTCATCCTTGGGAGGATACTGGCTGGTCACATGCACAAAATGTGATGCCTGTCCGTATCAGACCTGCCCTGTTATGGGCAGGGTTACAAGCCACTCCCTTGGGGTACATATCTGACACTCTCCCAGAAGTCATGGCTCTCTCCCCTCCCCCTGTGGAGTGGGAGCATGTCTTACCCTATATACCATCAGGGGTAAGGGAGCTAGGATAGGGCCTACCAGGTCTTCACCAAAGGGAGTGTTGCTTCAGGAGTTATGACTGTTGTGAATATGATTATGTATCAATAAAGACTCAGTTGGATTATATCTTATGGCTGCTTTACTGAGACATTATTTGAGTGTCCATGTGGAATATCCTGGCTGCACCAGGATCCTTACTGGCTGGAGGCGCTGCACCATGGAAGATCAGTACTGAGAACCTGTCCTGATGTCTCCCCATACCACCACAGAGTTTCTCAAGGCCTCCTGTTCCACCTCACAGGTACGCACCGCACCAGAACACATGGTAGCCGCATGATCTCACTCAGGATGGGGGAACAGGTGCTACACAAAAATGGGTGGATTGCTGGTGGAACCAAGCCCCTCCCTCAAGTTCCCAGGATCATTGTGAATAAATATTAGTTATGTTTAATGGATTGTGTTGGTGAACTGAATGTAGGTGAATGGGAGTAGAGGCGTGCTAAAGCTTAGCACATACAGTATGTATGAGAGTAGAGACGTGCTAAAGCTTAGCACATATGGGGGTAGATCCCCAGAATATATCATTTATAATGACCAACCTTTAAAACTCGCCTCACAAATCAAGAATCCCAATAGCCTGCACTCATGGCTATTGTCCCACACCCACAGTCGCTCCTACCACCCATTGTGACCAAGCACTGCCATCTACAGTACTTATTCCCTCACCTGCTGTCTCTGTAAGTCTCCCATAATACCACTTAGATTGTAAACTCTTCGGGGCAGGGATTTCCTTTCCTAAGTCTGATTTTGCTGCACTTATTGTATTATTATAATTCCCTGTACTGTATTCTTTGTGAAGCTCTGAGTACACTTTTGGCGCTATATAAATAAAGATATACATACATACATACAAACATACACAAAAAAAACGTTGTTAGTAAAAAAATAGCAGCGCTAATAACAGGGATTTTCATTGCATATAGCAATACATTGCACATGTGCATCGGACAAACTTTAACGCAGGCATTAATGACGCGTTACTCCTGTGCGTTCCCAAAAGTGAATGCAATTATTGTTTTAATATGACATTTTACATTTTGACACTTATTAACTTTTTCAATTATTTATAGTGTCCTTCCTTCATTTAATAAAAGTGAATTATTCATTAATATTGTTGAGGTATGTATGGATAGACATTATTGTAAGCCCATACTTAGTCATGATTACAACATATACCATATTAGGTCAAACAAACCAACCATAGAGCTCATGATGTGTTTCACACATTTATATGATCCACAATATGTATCTTTGTAATACATGTAACTTTTGAAGTGAACCTTCTATGCTGGCATCTACCATATGAAAATCTCCCTTGGAGTAAATTGCCTTGTTGGTGACGGAAGTGCACTTCCGGAAGTGAAGTCACTGTTGGCAGAAGAGGCTGTCGGCTCGGCGCGCATGCGCAGAGCCCTCTGGCACTCGGCCCGCATGCGCAGAGGCCTCCCACGCTCGACGCTCATGGCTCGCATGCGCAGAGGCCTTCGGCGGGCATGGCACACATGCGCAGAGACTTCCTGCGCACGGCGTGCATGTGCAGAGGCCTCCAGCGTACGGTGTGCAGGACCACAGCAGCAGCATAGGGCGACACACACACACACAGAGTGCAAAAAAGAAATGTACTAATAGCGCTAATGCTGTGAAATATATAGTGTAACTATGACACTATAGTGAATACCAGAATCTTATAAATATAAGCTAGGCTGCCAGGAAAGGCTGACCGATACAGATCAGACAGAATAACATAAAACAAATATGATCCGGCAAGGCAGTCTCTAGTGCAGGCTTCCTTAAGCGGGTTATTGGTCTTGATAGTGGTATTTCAGACAGGGGAGTTGTGGTCCTTGTAAATGATGTTCAGCTATTTCTGGAATAACAGAAAAGACAACAGGGCACGCCAATTGCGTAGTGTGTTTCTTCAATTGTCCCCCTATCTAAAATCCTAGAATCCTACTTACAGGATATGGGCTGGCAACATTCAGTTGAGAGAATCTGTGACATCCGTCCCTTTCCTTCAGATCATCTCACGGATCCCACGTGGTCTGGTCTGCTGGAATCTCCCTCACTCAGTGTCGATTTTTCACTCCAACACTCCCACAGATTCGAGAGTGGGAGGGGGGGGGGTGGAAATTAAACAATACTAGTGTGATACCGTACAGGATTTAATAGCTCAAGAAAAAATGTTAAAATCACACTTACATACATACAGGGTATCAAATACCGCACAAACTGCCGTCCGCAACCTGCACTGCTCCTATAGACTGCCGAGGAGAGACAACGGGTCACGAAATGCGTAGGGAGGTGGAGCTTAGTGATTTGGAAAGTCTGAGCACCCGTAGTTCCTGACGCGAGGAGAGTTCCGGTTTCCAGTTTCCGGTTTGCGGCATCGCTGACGTCACTCGAGGTTCCGGTATCGAGTGTAGCGTGCGGCGATTCTCTCCTCGGCAGTCTATAGGAGCAGTGCAGGTTGCGGACGGCAGTTTGTGCGGTATTTGATACCCTGTATGTATGTAAGTGTGATTTTAACGTTTTTTCTTGAGCTATTAAATCCTGTACGGTATCACACTAGTATTGTTTAATTTCCACCCCCTCCCCCCCACCCCCCTCCCACTCTCAAATCTGTGGGAGTGTTGGAGTGAAAAATCGACACTGAGTGAGGGAGATTCCAGCAGACCAGACCACGTGGGATCCGTGAGATGATCTGAAGGAAAGGGACGGATGTCACAGATTCTCTCAACTGAATGTTGCCAGCCCATATCCTGTAAGTAGGATTCTAGGATTTTAGATAGGGGGACAATTGAAGAAACACACTACGCAATTGGCGTGCCCTGTTGTCTTTTCTGTTATTCCAGAAATAGCTGAACATCATTTACAAGGACCACAACTCCCCTGTCTGAAATACCACTATCAAGACCAATAACCCGCTTAAGGAAGCCTGCACTAGAGACTGCCTTGTTGGTTCACGGTATTTTGGACTTTATCCACAGCGCCAGGAACGATTAATTTGTATATATATATTGTTTGTACAGATTTGGAATAATCTGCTGTTTTTTTGTTCCTTAGGTTGCTTTATATTTATATCACATTATTGTCAATCACGTATTTTTTGATATAACCACCTTTAATTTCACTTTAATTAGTGTGAAGGTCAGCGCTTTTTAGAGGGCTTATATTGATTTGTTTGTTTGCAAATATGATCCGGCGCCTAGCAAAAAAGTCCAAACACCAAATAATGAGATCTGACCATATAATAATGTCCAGTCTGGATGATCCAGGAACCTTCAGGTGTATCTCGAAGGTGGTCTCACAATATGTGGAAATAAACATTATTTGGTGTTTGAACTTTTTTCTATGTGCCGGATCATATTTGTCACACAGACACACAGACACACAGACACACACACACAGACACACACACAGATACAGACACACAAGGAATTCAGTTAGTATAAATATAGAAATGCAAATAGCTAAAACAGGGTAAGTGCTGAGCACGCACATTCTAAGTCAAACTTCTTTGTGTTTTTGTCACTGACATGGTGATGTTTTCAATGACACACACACACACACACACACACACACACACACACACACACACACACACACACACACACACACACACACACACACACACACACACACACACACACACACACACACACACACACACACACACACACACACACACACACCTTTTTGTAATAAAAGAGTAAAGTCTTATACTCAGTACATTACTTTTAGGCACGGAAATAACGCAATGATTATCACGGTCTGGATGTTGAGTAACTGCAGGTTTAGGTTTCATCTAGTGATCGTGGCGTTATTTTCCTGCGCTAACATTTACAGGGGGTTGAGGATTCGTGTCGTTAGGCAAACAGCTCATTAGCATAAGATTTCCATATTAAACCTAGCCGTCCATTAACATTTACCGATGGGATATTTTTGGTCTTAACGCAAGGGTATGGTAACTCAAATCCCCTTTGTAGATACACATTACGGACACCGATACGTTAAATGGTGATAACGTAACAAAATGCTTGTTCTATCGTTGTTCTAGCAGTTACACTTTTTGTGTTTAATGCACTTTACAACACTACATAGACACAATTATTTATCAATATCTACACTAATTAGGTTAGAACTTTGATTCTCTCTCTCTCTTTCTTTGCTCTCTCTCTCTCTCTCTCTCTCTCTCTCTCGATATTCCGTAAGCTGCGATAGTGCAGATCGTGGTACTATCCTTTGTCAACTCCCAATGAAGTTGACGGTTGTTTCCATGCGATAGTGTCCCAATCGGCACTGTTGCAGCTTAATGAATGCACCCCAAAGTGTGCCGTGCCTGTGCACTGAGATTGCACTCTATTTCTAACTCATTGTGCCTGTGCCTCGGTGCAGTGAATATACATTTAGTTTCAGACTTACTTGTTTTCCTGCTTCCGAAGAGTATTTCAAAGAAGTTTTCCCAGCTGTCCATCTGTAGCATCGTGTAACGTCTAAACAGCTCTGATGGGGCCGAGCCGTGACACTCCTCCTGGCTGGGTTGTTTTGTGAATTCATACTGCCAATATCTGCTACCTGGGGGCAGGAAACCTTACAGTATCACACATTGAGGTCTATAGGGGTTATTCATTAAGCTGCAATAGTGCCGATTGGGGCACTATAGCATGAAACTTCCATTGACTTTAATGGAAGTTTCAGTGCAATCGGCACTTTTGCCATTTAATGAATAACTCCCTAGGTGTCAATGCACAGAAAAGTTTGTTTAAATGCACTTCACCATTTTTGTGCTCCAAGCTGTGTTACACGTAACATGGTTATTGTTCAAAGTTTCTTACATCTGTGCTCATTATTAAACAAGGCGGTTTACGCCACCTCAGACCTAGTGGATTTTTTTGATGAAGGGAAAAGTGACGCATGCACATGGTAAATGTTACAACACACTATGATAACAGACACAACATGAGTTATCATAACAATGAACCATGACAACACACACAACATGAGTTATCATAACAATGAACCATGACAACACACACAATATGAGTTACCATAACAATGCACCATGACAACACACACAACATGAGTTACCATAACAACGCACCATGACAACACACACAACATGAGTTATCAAAACAACGCACCATGACAACACACACAACATGAGTTATCATAACAACGCACCATGACAACACACACAACATGAGTTATCATAACAACGCACCATGACAACACACACAACATGAGTTACCATAACAATGCACCATGACAACACACACAACATGAGTTACCAAAACAATGCACCATGACGACACACACATGAGTTACCATAACAATGCACCATGACAACACACACAACATGAGTTATCATAACAACGCACCATGACAACATGAGTTACCATAACAACGCACCATGACAACACAACAACATGAGTTATCATAACAACGCACCATGACTACCCACACAGCATGAGTTACCAAAACAACGTACCATGACAACACACACAACGAGTTACCATAACCACGCACCATGACTACACACACAGCATGAGTTATCATAACAACGCACCATGACTACACACACAACATGAGTTACCATAATAACGCACCATGACAACACACAGCATGAGTTATCATAACAACGCACCATGACTACACACACAGCGTGAGTTACCATAACAACACACCATGACTACACACACAGCATGAGTTATCATAACAATGCACCATGACTACACACACAGCGTGAGTTACCATAACAACGCACCATGACTACACACACAGCATGAGTTATCATAACAACGCACCATGACTACACACACAGCGTGAGTTACCATAACAACGCACCATGACTACACACACAGCATGAGTTATCATAACAACGCACCATGACTACACACACAGCGTGAGTTATCATAACAACACACTATGACTACACACACAGCGTGAGTTACCATAACAACGCACCATGACTACACACACAGCGTGAGTTACCATAACAACGCACCATGACAACACACACAGCGTGAGTTACCATAACAACGCACCATGACTACACACACAGCGTGAGTTACCATAACAACACACCATGACTACACACACAGCGTGAGTTACCATAACAACGCACCATGACTACACACACAGCGTGAGTTACCATAACAACGCACCATGACTACACACACAGCGTGAGTTACCATAACAACGCACCATGACAACACACACAACATAAGTTACCATAACAATGCACCATGACAACACACACAACATGAGTTACCATAACAACGCACCATGACAACACACACAACATGAGTTACCATAACAATGCACCATGACGACACACACAACATGAGTTACCGTAACAATGCACCATGACACAACACACAACATGAGTTATCATAACAACGCACCATGACTACACACACAGCGTGAGTTACCATAACAACGCACCATGACTACACACACAGCATGAGTTATCATAACAACGCACCATGACTACACACACAGCGTGAGTTACCATAACAACGCACCATAACAACACACACAACATGAGTTACCATAACAACGCACCATGACTACACACACAACATGAGTTACCAAAACAACGCACCATGACTACACACACAACATGAGTTATCATAACAACGCACCATGACAACACACACAACATGAGTTACCATAACAACGTACCATGACAACACACACAACATGAGTTACCATAACCACGTACCATAAAAACACACACAACATGAGTTATCATAAAAACGCACCATGACTACACACACAGCATGAGTTATCATAACAACGCACCATGACTACACACACAGCATGAGTTATCAAAACAACGCACCATGACGACACAACATGAGCCACTATCACAATGCGCCATGATAACAGACACGAGTCATCACAACAATACCATGACAATAGAGACAACATTAATCACCATGACAACAGACACAATATGAGTTACTATAAAAACGCACCATGAAAACAGTCAGAACATATACTATGACAATACTATGACAATGGACCATAACAACAGACATATTAATTACCATAATAATGGAAATGACAAAAGACAAAATGACAATGCACCATGACAACACAAAACTACATTCGCCATTACAACGCATCAGCAGGCACAATGTTATGTTTTACCATAACAATGCACAATGCACCGTGACAAGACACACAATATTAGCCATCATTACAATGTACCATAACAACACACAACATGTGACACCATGGCAAGAGACATAATGCGAGCTATTCATTAAAGTGCAATAGTGCCCAACTGTCGTACTTTAATGAATATCCCCTTTGTGTCATTGAATCACTCTCAAATACACATTGTGTCACTCTATAATAATGAGCCATACCCAACTAAAAAAACCATACATTATATCAAACAATGGAAAAAAGAGACATTACCTTTGAAGAAATAAACCTTTTCATTGTTCCGGTAATCATTTGCCGGTACAGCAAAGGCAGCATCAATAGAGTCTGGGATGTTGCTAAAGCCATCAGCAATCTCACGTGGATACCCAGAGTCCAGCACTCCATCAGCAAACCGCCAATACTTCGTACCCTGAGAAACGATATAAACATGGTAACTGAGCCCACAGACTCCCATTTAAAAACAAATCGTTGTAACTACAATTATCAACGTTTTTGTCATTTCTATTTTGTTATTGTAAAATGTTTTTGTAATGCTGCAAAACCAGTAAAAACGACACTGATGCTTTCAATTTGTATTCCAAGTTGTATGTATGTATGTATGTATGTCTTTATTTGTATAGCGCCATAAAATGTACATAGCTCTTCCCAGTAGTAATACATGTCATATAAATAACAAATATAAATAACAGATCATGGGAATAAGTGCTTCAGACATACTGTAAAAGTAACATTAAGGAAGGAGTCCCTGCTACCTTTTTAAACATGGGTGGAAAACAGGGGTATCTCCTGGGATGAACTGCGTTCATTTCAGATGACCGACGGTTTCTTCGTCCCACATGACAGGGACCATTTAAATGTCGATTTTGTTTCCCTTGGAGAGGAGGAACCCGTGAGAACTCCCCACCCGTGTATAAAACAGAACACGCTATATAACAGTGTGGATTATAACGTTGTGAGTTTGATCTTCACCATACAGGTGTGTGGAAACACGTCATGCCATGATCAAAACAAATTTCTGATGACCTCAGAAAAGCAGTTATTGATACTCATCAGTGTATAAAGAGTTACAAAACCATTTCTAAGGATTAGGGCTCCGCCAATCCACTGTAAGACATATGGAGAAAGTTCAAGACCACAGTCACTCTACCCAGGAGCAGTCGTCGTACCAAAATCTCTCCAAGAACAATCATCCAGGAGGTCACAAAAAAACCCAGAGTAACATTCAGGGATCTGCAGGCCACTCTCGCCTTGGCTAATGTGAGTGTTCATTACTCAATTATAAGAAAAAGACTGTACTAGAATGGTGTTCATGGAAGGATAACCAGGAGGAAACCACTGCTCTCTAAAAAGAACATTGCTGCCCATCTGAAGTGCGCCAGAGACAACAGATCAGGGGTCGGCAACCTGCGGCTCCCGAGCCACATGCGGCTCTTCCCGCACCTACATGCGGCTCTCGCAGGTGCTGCCTCTCTAACTTTGGGCTGTGGAAGGGCCTGGCCGGTGCTGGTTAGGACTCTATTTGCCGCCCGGCATCTCCCCAGCTGTTGGGCTGCCTCCTGCACTGTCCCACGCTGGGTCTCTCTGATGCCGATGCACACCGGAAGTATGCGCCACAACTTCCCGCGCACGATGACGTCACAGAGCGGCCTGGTGTGGGACAATGAGGAGGCATGCTAGCATCTGGGGGGATGCCGGGCTGCAACAATAGACCCAATCATCTGTGAATCCAACCCCATGGTAAGTCCCAACGGATGTTGTCTTGTCGCCTTCTTTCTGTTAAATGAGGTGCCCAGGCCTTATACACAGTAGGGCCTGTGTTCTCACATCTTCAGGTCAGATGGTACAGCTCTAATCTGATTGGATGCTGTATCATGTGCCCACCTCTTTTTTTTTTTTGGTAACAATTTTTTTATTGGACACATTCACATATAAAAGTACATAAAGAAATGTCAGGAGCCCGCAACATTTCAACTCAATACAATCAGGTGGTGACCAATAACATTTTCACATTTTCCATAGGGGGAAAAGAGAGAGAGGGGGGGGGGGGAAGGAAGGGAGGGAGAGAGGGTAAAAAACAAGTGGGGGGGAGGGGAATGGGTGAATGGGTGGGGGGGGGGGGGTGGGTAAAGGTACGTCCAGAGGCTTCCTTAATTCTCTCTCCTGCTGTCTGGAAGGGACTAAAGGTCTAGGTGGTTGGCCTTTTTGGGCTTTATCTCTCTAACCAGGGGTCCAATGTGTTCCGAAATTGAGGCATCTTCTTTTGGAGCATAGCTGTCAACTTCTCCATAGTCATGACCTCATTGATTCTTCTGACTACGGTAGTTCTCGAGGAGGGCTTAACCTGTTTCCAGGCGGCCGCTATGGAACATCTGGCCACTGTCAGCATTGCCGTGATCAGCCTTGACATCGGCGGAGGAAGATCTTCGATGGGTTTGCTCAGCACCAGAGTCAGAGGCTCCAGGGGAAAGGGGAGCCCCGTGGTCTCGTAAATGAGCGTCTGGATCATGGTCCAGTACCTCTGAATCTCCGGACATGACCACCAAATGTGGGCCATGTCCCCCTTTTGACCACATCCCCTCCAGCACAGATCCAGTGTGCCGGGGAAGACCTGGCTCAGCCTAGCCGGGGTCAAGTACCACTGAAATATAATTTTATAGATGTTTTCTTTTATTGTTGTGCAGATTGATGTTTTAGCGGCTTGCTCCCAAATTTCCTCCCAGTCTTCAAGGTCTATTTGGAGGCCCAGATCCTTCGACCATTTTTGCATGTATCGGTGATTCGGGGGGCTGGATATTGGCTCTATTCCCTTATATATCTTGGAGATCAGGCCTCTTTGGTAGGTATTTTTAATGCATATGGATTCAAATCTGGTCAGCGGGGGGAACTTGGAGGTTGGGGATAAAGATAATAGGAAGTGACGAACTTGTAAATACTTAAACAGGTGAAGGCCCTGGATCTGGAATTTGTCCTTCAGCGCCTGATAGTTAATATCTCCTCCTCCTGCAGCAGATCGGCAACGATCCTAATATTATGACTCTGGAATTGGTCAAATTGTCTTGGGGAACACCCTGGTGGGAAATTGGGGTTCCCAAAGATTGGAGTGAGCTGGGAGGGGGAAGCTAGCAGACCATATTTCCCTTTGCTTTTAAGCCATGTGTCCCACGTACATCTCATTGCTCCTAGGTCGAATCTCTGTGGACCAGCCCCGCCACCACTTGTGGTCCATAAAGCCGCTTGGAGGGAGTGGGGACGCGCGTAATGAGACTCTATTGCGAGCCAACAGGCTGAGGCCGGGTCGCAATTCCAAACTACGGCCTGCTTCAGTTGTGCTGCGAGATAATACCTGACGATATCGGGGACCCGCATACCTCCTCTAGCTCTTGATGAGAGCATCACTGATCTTGGGACTCTTGGCCTTTTATCGTTCCAAATGAATTGGAGCAGTAGTGATTGGATGTTCTTGAGGGCCGCTTGTGGCACCGTAATTGGGAGGGTTTGGAAATTATACAATAGCCTTGGGAGAACATTCATTTTAACGGAAACTATTCTCCCAAACCAGGAAATTTGATGTTTTTTCCAAGTTTCCAGGTCTTTTTTAATCTGATCGAATAGGGAGGGGGTAATTATATTGGAAGAGGGTATTGTAGGAATTTGAGATTGTAACCCCAAGATATTTAATATAGGTGGAACTCCACTTGTATTTATAGTTAGCTTGAATGAGTTTCCACGTCTGGGCTGGGAGGGATATATTTAGGGCTTCCTCTAGGAATTGTCTTTAGGACTTGTCCATGTTAACTTTATAGTCAGAGACTGACCCAAATTGGGTCAGTAGCCTTTGTATGTTGGGGAGGGAGGTATGGGGGTCCGCGAGGGTCAAAATCACATCGTCAGCAAATACAGAAATTTTGTATTCTTTTTCCGCAATTTGGATCCCCTTAATACTTTTTTCTTCTCTGATTTTGGCCGCTATGGGATCAATGGTTAGGGCGAATAGCAAGGGTGAGAGCAGACAACCTTGACTGGTCCCGTTCCTAATTTTTATTGGGTCAGAGAAGCCGCCTGATAATTTAACATATGCCGTTGGGTTTTGGTAGAGGGCTCTCACCCCCTCCAAAAAAGGGCCACAGAAGCCAAACCTCAGCATTGTTTGGTCTAAAAAAGTCCACTTGATTCTGTCGAACGCCTTTTCAGCGTCAAGGCTCAGAATCATTGCTTTGGAACCGGTGAGATGTACGTGGTCAATTATATCCACAATTTTGCGGGTATTCCAGACACAAAGCCTACTTGATCTACATGTATGAGTCTAGGGAGAATTGCGTTTAGCCTGTTTGCCAGGATCTTACTGTAGATTTTGAGATCAGTATTTAATAGGGAGATGGGCCTGTAGTTGCCGCATAGTAGCGGGTCTCTACCATCCTTGTGAATTATGGCTAAATTTGCTGCTGTGATTGTGGCGGGAATCGGCTTCCCTTGAAGGAAGGAAGGAAGGAATTGTACATGTCTAATAGGTAGGGGGAAAGGGTCGGCATGAACATTTTGTAGTAGGAGTTTGAAAAACCGTCTGGGCCCGGAGTTTTGGCTAACTTGAGTGAACTAATAGCCTGAGATAGTTCCTCTTGGGAGATGTTGTTGTTCAGACTCTCTACCTCCTCGGGGGATAGGGATGGGAGGTTACATTGCTCTAGATATTGTGTAATTGTGTTGGGGCTGATCGGGTCTTGGTCTGGGGGGTGGATGTTGTATAAGTCAGAGTAAAAATCTGCAAATTCCATCTCTTTTTCTATGTATGAGATCTGCCCTTTTCGTGTCTGAGTGCGGGCTATCTGAGATTTAACTCTGGCACCCCTGAGCTTTAAGGCCAAGAGTCTATCTGCTTTATTGCCTTTGTCAAAATATTTTTGTTTTGACCACCTCAGTGCTTTCTCCACCTCTTCGAGTTGGGTCTGTTTCAGGGCAGATCTAGCTAGATTTAATTGTTTTAGCGTTTTTTTAGATGCCGTGATTTTATGTTGCTGTTCCAGTTGGGTGATCTTATCTGTGAGGTCCTTTTGTAGCTTAAGTTTAGTTTTCGTTTTATAAGAGGCGATTGAGATCAGGTCTCCTCTGATAGAGGCTTTATGGGCCTCCCAGAGCATAGCTGGGGCTGAGACGGAGCCCATGGGCGTCTGCAGAATTTTTTTCGGGGGGGGGGGGGCATAATTTTAACGGCCAGTGCCCGGCATAAAAGTGGTGGTGAGTGCACCGTGGCGAGCGAGCCTGACCAGCATAAGGGGGGTTTTCCCCCCCATCTCCCATCTCTCCCCCCTCTGCATCTCCCATCTCTCTCCCCCCCTTCTGCATCTCCCATCTCTCCCCCCTCTGCATCTCCCATCTCTCTCCCCCCTGCATCTCCCATCTCTCCCCCCCCCTCTGCTTCTCCCATCTCTCCCCCCTCTGCATCTCCCATCTCTCCCCCCTCTGCATCTCCCATCTCTCCCCCCCTGCATCTCCCATCTCTCTCTCCCCCCCTGCATCTCCCATCTCTCTCCCCCCCTGCATCTCCCATCTCTCTCCCCCCCTGCATCTCCCATCTCTCCCCCCCCCCCTCGGCATCTCCCATCTCTCCCCCCCTTGCATCTCCCATCTCTCCCCCCTCTGCATCTCCCATCTCTCTCCCCCCCCTCTGCATCTCCCATCTCTCCCCCCCTGCATCTCCCATCTCTCTCCCCCCGCATCTCCCATCTCTCCCCACCTGCATCTCCCATCTCTCCCCCCTCTGCATCTCCCATCTCTCCCCCCCCTGCATCTCCCATCTCTCTCCCCCCCCTCTGCATCTCCCATCTCTCCCCCCTCTGCATCTCCCATCTCTCCCCCCTCTGCATCTCCCATCTCTCCCCCCCTGCATCTCCCATCTCTCTCTCCCCCCCTGCATCTCCCATCTCTCTCCCCCCCTGCATCTCCCATCTCTCTCCCCCCCTGCATCTCCCATCTCTCTCCCCCCCCACGGCATCTCCCATCTCTCCCCCTCTGCATCTCCCATCTCTCCCCCCCTTGCATCTCCCATCTCTCTCCCCCCTGCATCTCCCATCTCTCCCCCCCCTGCATCGCCCATCTCTCTCCCCCCCCTCTGCATCTCCCATCTCTCCCCCCCCTGCATCTCCCATCTCTCTCCCCCCCACATCTCCCATCTCTCCCCCCCTGCATCTCCCATCTCTCCCCCCTCTGCATCTCCCATCTCTCCCCCCCCCTGCATCTCCCATCTCTCTCCCCCCCCTCTGCATCTCCCATCTCTCCCCCCCCCTGCATCTCCCATATCACGGTGAGAGTGATTAGGGGTGCCGGGGTGCAGGAAGGAGGGCCAGAGGGAGAGTCTGGGTGCCGGATGGGGAGTTAAAGCGCGGGAGAGCGGGAGGGCATGTGGCGGCCCCCACCCCTGCCCCCCCAACCTCCTCCCACCCCCAATCTCCCTCGCCCCCCCAATCTCCTTTGCCCCCCAATCTCCCTCTCTCCCCCCGCATCTCCATCTCTCCCTGGTCCCACGGGTCCCTCCCATATGCAGCTGCCTACCTCAGGCCGGCGGGCGGCGGCCACGGGTTCAGCAGACAGACGGTGAGGGACGGTGAGGCTGGAACTGCAGATGGTTCGAGGTGCCGTGGTGCAGGATGGGGAGTTAAAGCGCGGGAGAGCGTGGCGGCCCCCACCCCTGCGTGACTGCTGCAGTCCCCGCCCCCGGCCTCCCATCCAATCCCGGGCCGCGGCCCAGCATATTTTATTACGTTAATGCGAGGATCCAGGGGGGGGCAAGCGCCCCCCCTTGCCCCCCCCTGCGGACGCCCATGACGGAGCCTGCATTAATTTGGAAAAACATTGCTAGTTTTTGGCGTATTATTATTTCCGTGTCGGGACAGTTCAGCATAGATTCGTTTAACTTCCATTTATATTGGGTGTTTTTCACAAAGGGAAGGGATAGGGTGAGGTCGATTGGTGCGTGGTCAGACCAGGTGATTGAACCTATGCCTGACCTGGGAGATCGCCCGGAAGACATTACTCATACCCAGAAAATAATCGATCCTCGAGTAGGACTGATGAGGGGAGGAGAAGAAGGTATAATCCTTTTGACCCTGGTGCTGAGCCCTACAGATGTCCACTAGTGAGTATTCATCAATGATGTCTCTGAAGTTCTTAGCTTTCTTTTGGGACTGAGTGGCGTATGGAGAGGGAGTAGATGGTAGGAGGGTGGGGTGGGGTTTGATTTGTCTTGTGCGTGAGAGGCCACCATATTAAAGTCTCCACCAATGATGAGGGATGAGAGAGATTGCTGCTCCAGTGATTCGAGGAGATTTCTTAGGAAGGGGATTTGGTTATCATTGGGGGCGTAAACATTAACAAGTGTAATTGGCGTGCCTGATAGAGTGCCCTGGATTACCAGAAATCGACCGTCTGGGTCTGGGAGTGACTTGGTTAGAACAAAGGGAACCCTGGTTCTGATGAGGATGGCTACTCCTCTTTTTTTGCTTGGTGAGGAAGCGAAATATGCCTGGGGGAATACGCTTTTGAATGTATTGGGGGGCGTCGGGGAATTAAAGTGGGTCTCTTGAATGAGGACAATGTCACCCTTAGCTTTTTTTAGGTCCAGCAGGAATAGCTTCCTTTTTTTTGCTGAATTGAGGCCTTTGACATTAATTGAGATTAATTTGATGGAAGACATGTTTCGAAAGACCTTCTCAGAGCTCCAGGCTCTGATGCTCTTATGTTTCCCATGTCAAGAGCTCCATTTTGGGATATAGGACGTAGGTCCAGGAATGGTTGGGAGGAGAGTAAAGTGGATGCCTCAGGGCGGGGGGAGGGAGGGGGGTGGGGTGGGCACAGTAGGGAAGGAGAAAACAGACGGACCCTTGCGGGGCCCAAGAGAAATAACCTTAGACACGAGAGTGAACAAGGTAGTGGGGTCAAACACCCCTGGAGAACCTTCCAGGACAGAAAGCCTGGTGTGGGGCAGGGTACAGGGCCCGAGACCCTCCCTGCAATAGAACTTAAACCACTTGTAACAGTTTGGAGGTTGGGGAACTTTCCCTGATCTTAACTATGTTGTGGGGCCTGCACTTGCTTTGTTCGAGTACTTTGAGGGTGGGGGGAGATTCACAGGGGGGAGTAGGGTGAGGGGGGGAGGGGGGGATGAGGAGAGGGCTTACATCAAAGACCACCATGGCTTGTGTGTTTATTTATCCTAATTACAGATTTCACTCTCTTCACAATCCTCTGGGGTACCATCATGCCTACTTCATGCATTTTTTAATTCCATTACTGTATAGGCCTCTGTCAACCCCCTGTGAGGCTTTTTATGAAACAACTATCCTTTCAGTGATTTGAATGATTTCATGCATTTTCCCTTGAGCTTATCCAACATATAACATGTAGAGGAACAGCATACTCGACCTTTATCAATATAACATGGAACATCACCCCTGTATACCCAAAGAACTATGTGAAAACAACATCATCACCGCTGTCACTTATTAGCATTAGCATAAAAAGAATGGACCTAACTGCTTGTCATCATCAAAGAAACCAAAGCACACATAGTGTAGAAGGAAACACAGCAAAGTGGGAAAGAAATGTACAGTGAGGTTAAAAACAATGCGTAACTGTATAGAGCAGCGATTTTCAACCAGGGTTCTGCTGGCAACCCTCAAGGCTTCTGCGGCTGATGGAGGGTTGGGACAATTGTCTCAGGCCCGGCGGCTCTCCAGCAGCAGCGGTGGCCCGGTGGTTCCCTGGCACTGATGGCAGCTCCCCCTGTTCCCCAGCAGCAGCCTGGCATACACGGCAATCACCTTCCTCCTCAGATCGGTGCCGAAAGTCTGGTCCAACTTCCGGCCGACTGAAGGCGGGAGCTGCAAACCGGTGCAGCACGGGAGGCCTCCTCGCTCAAGGTAAGATTGGTGTGGTGGTGTGTGTATGTGTGTGTGTGTAGAAGGAAGGGGAATAGAGAGAGAGTGGGGGAGGGGAGTGTAAAAAGGGAAGAGAGAGAGGTGGGAAAGAGAGAGGGGGCGTTCAAGTCGGGAAGGGAGAGCATATATAAATTAAGATGGATATAGAATTTAACAAACTACTACACCATTTTTAACCTCACTGTATACCTTTATTGTTTTTGCACTTTGTGGTTTCATTTGACAGTATATGTGCTTCCAATTTCTTGATGATGACCAGCAGTTGGGTCATTTTTTAGGCCTATGCTAATCAGTGACATCAGAGATTACATTCCTTTTGCAATGTTTTTTGGTATACACTGTGGGTAGAGTATAATAGGCTGTTGGTGTTCATAGAAGTCCAACTGGGGACTAGAACGGCAAAACTTTGTGTCAAGTGTGCTGGTTCCTTGACATGGTATATCTATAATATATCTGTGCACCTCATTATATCTATGTTATGGAGTGTTATGGCGTCAGAGGTTCCTTTAATCAGTTTATGTGTGTTAGTATGTCCATGTCGCTGAGGATCCAATAAAGTTTTTTCTATTGTTGAGCGTTCCAGCCTTCGTCATCATTTTTTGACTTGACACGCAGTGCATCACCTATGCTTCCCCCATGGGATGCTACTTCCTTGGTCTTCTTTGAACTGAGAGCACGCCGATTTCTCAGGTTGTTTTACCATCCAACTGTGAGTACCTTATCCTCATGAGAACTTTTATGGATTGCATTATTGATTTATAGTCTAGCTCCAGGGAGAGTCAGTCTAGGTCGACCAGGGGGTCTGGGCACTCCCCTTATGGGGTGCGCAGATACCCACCTCCGGTGCCAGCAGTAACCTCCTCCTCCATATGAGCACATATGACTGGTCTCTATTCTATTTATACTCCCGAGGTTATTGTCTATAACAATCCCGTATCCAATATTGATGACCATTTATTTCCCAAATCATTTATACATTTTTTCATGGATCCTTTTGGGGTGCACTTCTGAGCATTGCTTAGGAACTCAATGTTCCGATCTTCACATATATCTATAATATATCATCATCATCTTCAGACCTTTTTGAGCCACTGCTGAAGGCCTCCCAAATGATCTTCCAGGTACCGTGGTTGCAAGCCTCTCTTCTTCAAGTTGCTCCAGCAAATTGTCTGATTTTATCCTCCCATCTTACTTTTGATTCTCTTTTAATTTCCATTGGAATCCAGTCGAGTATCATCTGTGTCCAACAATGGTCATTTCTTCTGTTGACATGCAAGGCCCACTGTAATTTTTATTTCGTCACCCGTGTGATGATGTCACAGACTTTTTTTTGGTTTTGAAAACCACTCATTCTTTTTCCTCTCTCTTTAGGTAATACCCAGCATACATCTCTCCATACTTCTCTACGTTATCTGAAGCTTCTGTGTTATCTTCACACTAAAGGTGCAAGTTTAACATCCTTATGTGAGCACAGACAGATTACACTTGTCTAAAACTCTCCTTTTGTGGCACAGTGGAAGGTTCTCTTGCCATATTGTCTTGTTTCTTCCAAATGTGCTCCATCCCATTTTCATTCTACTATTGATCTCATTCAAAAGGTCCAATCCATTGATAATTGCTGGCCAAGGTAGACATAGTCTTCAACTTCTTCTAGTCCTATTCCATTTATTTTGATCTTTGGAGAGTTGACACATTTGTTGAACAACACTTTGGTCTTGCTGAGATTCATATGGAGGCCCACATTCTTACTTCTTCTGCACTTGTGGCAAACTTGTTACAATGTCAGCTGCAAATTGTAGGTGACTCAAGTATTGATTTGTATTCAGTTTTTCTCCCAATTCAATGTCTTCAACAGTTCTTCAAGAGTTGTTGTGAAAAGTTTTGGTTAATCACCCACTTCTGTTACATTGTTTGGTGCCACACATGGGGGATATTTACAAAAGTCTTGCAACTTCAAAATTTGAGCAAAACCAGTGCACAAGAGTTGCACCAGATTGATCAAAAGAAAAACTCCAATTGCTTTTCATGGGATTACATTATTTATGGTGCTGCTTTTGCACTCAGTTTTGCCGATTTTTGTTCAGCCGGGAGACCTTAGAAATTATTCACCATTACGTTTTTGCCCTCCCCCTGTGTTCACTCACCTTGAAGAGATAGGTCTTTCCCTGGCAGTTCATGCGAGTGAAGGCAGCATCAATAGGGCCCTCTATGCCCCAGACATCCTTAATTATTTTGGGGTATCCTTCCAGTGCACTGTTTTCATCAAGCTCATAGTAGTATTTGCCTTGGGGAAGGTAGAGGACAGTGATGAAAATGTATCTGAACAAAGACAGTTATATTAATTAAGCCCTTACCTGCTGCAGGGTTCCACCCTCCTAGCAGAATAAGATATGTGAATATACTGACTACTGTACTTGGCCATCTTCACAAAGCCCCTTTAAGCCTTCATGTACTGTAGTTAAAATAGTAATATTAATTCTTTAATTTACAATGTGAATATATGGAAATTAAAATAATAGTTATAGTGGTGACACAGAAATCTTGGCAATCGGGTCCTTCGGACTGTGTTGGTCGCTAAATTAATTGATTAGTTTGCTTATGCATTAGACTTTCCCATAATTTACAAGGAAAGCAATGACATCTTGTTGTGCTAATCATAACAATCTCATAGTGGTTTTCCACCTCTGCTCTTTGGAACCCTGTGTATTCACTAAAGTTTTGCAGAGGTTCCATGCAAAAATATATTCACTGATAGAGATTTCAATTTTTGTGTTACCAACATTCTTTTTTCAATATACAAAATAAGCGTTTTTAGATGTTGATCAGTATGGTGTCATCACATTTTGACCACTACTTGGAGTACCTCGGAAGGCATAGGTGGAGCCATTTTTTAGGTTGGTGAAGGCATTAAAAGATTTTTCACTGCACAGCGCCTCCTCCTCTTCCTCCTCCTCAATCTCTGCAGTCTCTTCTTCAGTCTCAGGATTTGGCGGAGATAGTGAGGTCATTACGTCAACCATTTCAACTGCAGTTGTAGTTTCTATGGTGTCATAATTTGCAGGTGTTGTGGATGCACTGATGACAGGCTCTGTTTCTGTTGGTTGCATCTCTGGTGAAGAGGTTACATGTGAAACAAAGTTCTCATTGTCTGTCTGGATTGTGTAAGTGGTATCGTTGAATGTCTCGTAGTTATAATCATCTTCAGGAACTACAAATACGTCTCCTCGTGTCCCTGAAATAGAAGCAGCAAGTCATTAAAGCAGATAGAGATAAGATAACCCACATCTGTGTATGTGTATTTCATTCTTCTTGAAAGACCAACCTTTTAAGAAATCCTATTCTATTCTAGTCTTCCTGTCCTGTCCCTCCTTAAAAAATAGTGTATGTTTGAATAGATTATATAACAGCTGCTGGTGGCTAGCTCTCTGAATGACAACTCTTTAGAGTATTGGAGTATTTGGAGAAGGTTGAATTCCTTGTATGTAGAAAGATATTCATGTAGTGCCAGATAGACAAAGGATATTGTTGGGTCCTTGTGAGGAAATATAGTTAAACTACCATATGCCTGTGTATGTAATATATATTTGTGTATAAGAAACGGGTCTAGAGCAAGGTTAGATAGTGACCAGAGGATAAAGGAAGAGTCACCAGAGAAGGAAACAATCTCCTTAAATCATCTAGGAGGACGCATGTCATCTTGACATAAGTACCATATGTTTGTAGGTTAATTTGAAGAATAAAACTTCTTTATCTGCCCAAACTTGCGTGCTGCGATTTATGAATCTCACAAGAAGAAAGGAGATTTAACAACCCTAATAAAAGTCAATGGGAAAGTAAGGATCTCATGCATTTTCCTACCACATCTTCCTGGGGAATTGTTCATATCTTGACCAGGGGTCCAGGGACCCAACTTCCCAGTAAGCAGGGAGAAGTTAAAAGCATATAAAGTTTACAAATTGTATGATAAGAAAACCATAACTCAGATGTTGTTTCTAATAGTGTGGTTCAATATAGCGTACCCCCTTTTGCTGCCAGAGGTGCCTGCAATGTATTGCATGATGCCCAATACAATAATCTCAAAAACATTTTTTCTTGGAGGCAGCGGCGGATTTTGAAACCCGCCGCCCCATGGCACTTACATATGCCGGCAGCCTCCTTTCTGCCTTCCTCCTTCTCCTTTAGATTCGCAGCGTCCAGTGATGCCGCGGACGTCACCAAAGTGACGTCACATGGCGTCTCGTTGTCATGGTAACGCGATGTCATGACGTCATTTGATGCCGCAACATCATGATGTCATTTGACGCTGCGACGTCACATTGCCATGGCAACGAGACACTATGTGACGCCCGCGGCGTCATTTGACTCTGTGAATCAGAAGGAGGGAGGCAGAAAGGAGACGTCAAGGAGGCGCCTGGCATATGTAAGTGACTTACCATCAGGCCCGATAGGCCCGAGAGCGTGTATATGGGGTGGACATCTCTGCCCTCTCTCTAGTTCCATAGTGTATTTTCTAAGGAGTGGTACCCAAAATTGTACTCCATATTCAAGGTGTGGTCTTACTAGTGCTTTATAAAGGGGCAAAATTATGTTTATTTCCCTTATATCAACCCATTTAATGCAAGATAAGATCTTGTTTTCTCAGCTACTGCATGACTTTGGGCACTATTGCTAAGCCTGCTGTCTACCAGCACTCCAAAATCCTTCTCCATCAAGGATTCCCCTAATATATTCCCATTTAATTTGTAAGTCATCTGTTTATTCTTATTTCCCAAATGCATAACCTTACTTTTATCTGTATTGAATTTCATCTGCCATTTAACTGCCCATGTTTTCAGTCTCTCCAAGTCCTTCTGGAGAGAAATTACATCTTGCTCTGATTCTACCACTTTACACAATTTAGTGACATCAGCAAAGATGGGGGATTTGCTTTCTATGCCAACCTCAAAGTCATTAATAAACAAGTTAAAAAGCAGGGGTCCCAGTACCGATCCCTGAGGTACTCCACTCACAACTTTAGCCCAACCTGAAAAGTTCCATTTATGACAACTCTCTGTTGTCTATCCTTCAACCAGTTTTCAATCCAGGTGCAAATATTTTTACCGAGTCCAATTTGCTTTATTTTGTACACTAACCTCTTGTGTGGAACCATATCAAAAGACTTTGCAAAAATTCTTACTTACCTCTTCAAATAAACTAATACGGTTAGTTTGACATAACCTATCCTTCATAAAACCATGCTGACTATTACTAATAATTTTGTTTTCCATTAGGTATTCCTGTATATTATCCCCTACTAAACCTCCAGGTAGCTTCCCCACAATTGATGTCAGGCTTACAGGTCTGTAATTCCCTGGTTGGTATCTAGCTCCCTTTTAAAATATAGGCACCACATCTGCTTTACGCCAATCTTGTGGTACTGAGCCTGTGCAAATGGAGTCCTTGAATATTAAGAAGGGGATGAGAGAGTGAAAGAAGAGGGGGAATTGAGTGAGAGGAGGGGGGATTGAAAGAGATTATGGTTGATGGAGGAGATGGAGAGAGTGAAAGAGAGAAGGAGGGGGTATAGTGAGGGAAGCGGGAGTGGGTGGGGAAGAGAGAGGGTGAGAAAGAGAGAGGGTGAGAGAGAGAGGATGAAAAAGAGAAAAGGTGGGAAAGAGAGAGGCCGGGAAAGAGAGAGAAGGGGGAGAGAGAGATCGAGAGTCAAAATGAGGAGGGAGAGCGAGTGGGGATTGAGTGACAGAAGAGGGAGGGTGAGTGAAAGAGGAAAGGGGGATTGATTAACATAGGAGTGGATGACTGAGGTGGGGGGATTGAGTGAGAAGAAGGGATTGAGTAAGAGCGATGGGGGATTGAGTGAGAGGAGGGGGGATTGAGTAAGAGAGTATGGGTGTTTCAAAGAGATAGGGGAGAGTGAGAGAAGGAAAGGGAGGGGTTTGAGTGAAGGAGGGAGGAGAGTGAATGGGGGAGTTAGGGAGGGTGGGAGAGAGAGAGGGCCGTCTAGGTGGAAACACTAGTCCTGGGCTCGGGATGGCTGTCAGCAGCCCCGAAAATGCACATTCTACTTAATTCAAATGCTTGCATTGCCTCCTGCACTAGTTCCACAGTTGATTTGCTCAGAACTTCCAGACCGAGGGAGAGGTACCTGTTTTACTATGGTCCCAAATGCTGTATATATCCTCTCAAAAAACATGTGGAGAGACACCTGTGCAAAATAAGAAGCACACCTGGGAGATATGCTAATAGGATATGCAAAGTTTGCAAAGGGGGAGAAGGAATCTGCACCAAGCCAATTAAAAATCCTAATACTCAACCAAAATGCAAAATTGGATGGGGTAGTCTCTCTTTGCTATCATCCATCAGGATATGCAAAGTATAGGAAGGAAGTCAGGGGGAGTGTCCATAAGAATGATTAGCAACATAGGGAGAGGGAGTGGCTCAGTGAGTAACGACACTGACTGGCACTAAGAGTTTGAAGCAGGGGAGCCTGGTTCAATTCCCAGTGTCGGCTCCTTGTGACCTTGAGCAAGTCACTTTATCTCCCTGTGCCCTCACATAGATTGTAAGCTCCACGGGGCAGGGACCTGCGCCTGCAAAATGTCTCTGTAAAGCGCTGCGTACAATTAGCAGTGCAATACAAGAACATGCTATTATTATTATATGTGAGCAGTGAGCAGTGCGTTTCAAAAGTATTCTGTGGCAGTGGAACTATCCAGCAGCTTGTTCAGCTCATTACTAGAGCTGCTTTTCTGAATAAGCAGATGGTTGTGGGTTCTGATATTGTTGTGCCTGACAGTAAACCCTTGTTCACTAGGTGACTTAGGACCAGGCTTGCCAGGATAGGCCTTGTGGAAAGCTTTTCTGGGGTCTGGGGTCTGGGGTGTGATGAGTGAGTCATTTAAATTTACTTTGCATATCCTATTAGGCCCCTCTCCAGTCTTTTTCAGTGTAACCCCCATAGCTTTTTAGGGATTAATGGTGCGGACCCACATAGAGTGATACTTTTGCACAGGATTGGGTGCCATAGGATCAGCTCTACAGGCAGATCCCCACATGCCTCAATTCTACTCTATCTTGAAGTGTCAGTTCAGAGACAGGCATGGGGTGTAGATCCCATATCTATAGTGAGTCAGCCAGGGGCTCAAGAAGGGGCCCATAGTGACAGAGCGTAATGGATGTAATGCAGAGCGGGGATAGGTCAATCAAGGAGAATACAGTCAAGGATATGCACCTCCCCAGAGTGTTAAGTGTGTGTGAATGAATGAAAAGAACCCTAGCCAAAGGTGGCAAAAATAAAGAGTGTTGTTTGTACTACAGAAGTTCCTGGTGGCCATCATTTTCTATCCCACACCCTGAATAAAGTAATGCTTTCTAAGTAGCCAATGATAGAGACACTGATGTAAACTCCCTGGGAGCCAGGCAGGGAGGGTTACATTAGTATTTGAGGGAGCTGTGGTCATAGTGTCTTTAAAAACGTTGTGGTTCTGTTCTGGGCATAAAACAATTCTGATTTTATTTAAAATGGGAGAAAAGCTGTTTGGACCACATTTTAGAAAGATTTGTACAGTGTTTATGCTTAAAAAGCAGGGGGTTCGATCTCGCTATAGTCCAGAAAAGTTCACCTCTAACCAAATGTGGTCTCTCTGACTCTTACTGTTTATAGGTGGCCCGTCCTCCCTAGGTTTAAGCACACCCCTCCCCATTTTTTAAGTATCAGGTTTTTCCATGTTCCTGTGCAGGACAGGTCCACTGAGACCATTATCCCCCCAGCAGAGGTAAATGAGAATTTTCACAGGTAGCGTTAGGACCTGCATACTGGTCATGCTGTGACGTGGCTGCAGGCTTATAACGCTTTGGCCAAAGGGTTTAACTAAATGACCCTTACTTATGAGAATACTAATATTGAAGTATTTAACTATGTATTTTGTCGCATTGGATGTAGCATTGGGCATTTCTGTCTTTTGTTGTATACATTTGGCCACACTCAGTAGCACTCCTTTTGACACAAATATATATATGATGTGGTGGGTTCTGGGGTTAGAGCTGGCAGGGATTGTGTTTTCTTACTGTTTGTAGACAACTTTAATACACTGTTGTGAACTTGTTTGATTGTAAACACAGCCTGTGATGTGCTGTAATGTACCTGTAATGAATTTATACCCTGTACTCTCACTCCCCCTCCCCCTCAACCTGCCCTACAATTGTATTTTGCTGTTTCTTTCCCCCCATCTCTTCGCCCTGTATCCCTTCTCTATTGGGAGAGAGGCCACCTAAAACATGTTTTTCTTTCAATAAAAAGTATCATCACACTTTAACCACCGAGTGGGAGCCATAAGTTAATTTCAGGCTATGAATTTGAGGGTAGGCTTTTTATATTAATAATGCGTATGGATGGAAATTAGCAACAGGCTTTGAATGTCATCTCTTTACTGCGTGATAGAACTGCAAAGCCTCTCTGGCAGCAAAGGAATTACGGTGACGTTTCATTTCAGACTATCTGCTCTTCTTACCTTTCGGTTTGCAGACAGATATGTAGTCTGTACAACAGCTCTCATAATAAATGCACAGGATGTCACACTGACATTTCTTCTTTGCATCAAACCCAGCGTCACAACGCCCATCACAGGTGTCTGAAACAAAATCATAGTGGCTAGCACTTTTAGCACTAGGGTCGTCCACACACACACACACACACACACACACACACACACACACACACACACACACACACACACACACACACACACACACACACACACACACACACACACACACACACACACACACACACACACACACACACGTATAGACCAGTTAAACAGTTAAAGTCCTACTCCAAAGAGCTTACTATGCCATTTTGGTATTTTGGTACATGAACCCCTGGTAAACATAGTGACCCTGATGGAGCTTTCACTGGATCCCAAATTGCATTCTCCATTGTCAGATGCATTTCCAGAGCTTTCAGAGAGGATTGTCTTGCCTCCTTGGAACAGCTTTCCTCTACTGTGGAGCCAGCTGGTCTCTGACCCTCTGGTTGATCCTCATGTTTGTTTGATATATCACCATATTTGTTCACTCAGATGACAGAGATAACCAGGATTATGTTAACTTTGCTATAAAAGTAGACAACAAAAGCCCTATCCAAAGAAGGGGTTAGTTGCAAAGCTACTTCTGTATAGTGCGGTAGGTTTGAGTTTGTCAGGATGCTCGTTGGAGAGAAAAGTCTGGGGCTCTCTCAGTGCTGCCAGGTTCCAAAGACTATAATTAGTGAGAAGTGGGAGTTTTGGAACAAAATAGGACATTATAACATAATAATCTTAGCTTCAATGGAAGAGACCGTAACCTTAAACTTTATGAATCTGTCTTCTGACTGTTGAATCTCTTAGTAAGACATGACAGACACGCACTCCTTTTCCCCCTTGTTCACCTACCTTCATCAGCCCTGGCGGCACCGAGGGCTCCCAACAGCAGCAGCAGTGCTGGGAGCAGCAACGCTTTCATGTCTTGCCTCTTTGGAAGCTCTGCTCTACTATGGAACCTGCTGGTCTCTGACCCTTTGGTTTGTCCTCGTGTATGTTTGAGGTTTCACCACCTTTGTTTACTGAGATGACAGAGATAAATAGGAGATCACAAAGCCTAAAGCTTGTGATATCAACTATCTGTTGGTCCAATAAAAGCTATCAAACCACCTACTCCTTCTCCCTCCTTAGTTACTTAATTACTACAACCCCACACAGTCATTTACTGGAATCCCCTTGGTGTTGATCAACACTTGGCAATATACAGTATATATATATATATATATATATATATATATATATATATATATATATATATATATATACTGTGTGTGTGTGTGTGTGTATATATATATATATATATATATATATATACTGTGTGTGTGTGTGTGTGTGTATATATATATATATATATATATATATATATATATATATATATATATATATATAATATGTTGCGAGACTGCAGGAGAACCTGATTCTGTTATATAAACTGATGCTAGATTTATTCTGCAAAGACAGAAAATACATTATTAAATTCTTTAAAAGTATTACAAGTATTAGTACTCCATATATTTTCTCATTATCACTCCAATCACCATAAACATCATTTTACAAGTGTAACCCTCTACTTTTAGCTCTCAGACTTATGACTTATGACTATTGCTGAGGCCGGGTCTGAGTCATTATTACTAACTTACTGGGTCACATGTGGCCTACGGTCAGATTGCAGGAAGAAAACCTTGTGATTCTCTGCCGAGGATCACTACACACAATACACAAATACAATACGATCCCCAATAACGCTGCGTGAATCATTGTCAGTGGTGTACTAGCCACACAGTGCTGGGTATGTTGGCTTGTAATAGTGCCGGAACACTGTAGGAGCTCGTTGTGTGCTAACTGTTGCAGGCCTGTGCTTTGAAATGGGCGCTTTGGTACCACTGTGCTTTCTAGCCATTGAGGGTTCCCGCCAACGGTGCTGAACTCTTGTCCATGTCTGGCACTGTTACTCTCTGCTCCTGCCACCATGTGCACATGTACACTCTCTGCAAACCTCGAATGAACCTGATAGAGCTCAGGTCCGTGCAGCTCTGACCCAACATTGCCGCCCTCTTTTTAAAGGCTCCTCTACTACATAGTCCCTCTTCTTCCACAGCCGTTATCATTGGCTGCTCTCATGTCAATTACAGTTACATGTCCAGAGCATACTGGAGATGAACCAGCCAGGGTGCAGTGTGAGTGTCTGTGGAGCTCATCACACATGGGTTTACATCCTCTCCCTGCTAAAAATGTTGATGTCCCCATCAACCGGGTTAGAGTCCTTGTGGCACATGACATATCTATCTAACACATATCTTCCTCTCTAGGTACATAGGATCATAGGTACAGTGGAACAAAACACATACAATCTTTACCGATTGCAGTACTGTTACACCACATGGTGCCACAGCTCAAAGGTTTACCTATCTCTAGGGTCATAGGTACTACTCATCTAGCCATACTAATCATGGGAACATCAGTAGAGCCCCCGGAGAATCATAGGTCAGTCACATGGGGATCTAGTCTCCATTTTTGGATATGGCGAGTACACCAGTGGTACTTCTGTAATTTCCCTTTGATCTTCAGAGGATCCATATGGTACTGGTGGATCGTGTTTTGCGGTTCCTACACTTGAGGGGGGATCACAACTATCCACCACTACTGCATATTCAGTTGCATTATCCGATTCAATGGGACTGTGACATAGTCCTGGGATAGTAGGCAGCTTTCTGTCTGATTTATAACAAAAAGTGCAGACATAGTGTGGATGTGATCCGCTCCACTGATTTACAGTCACTAAGGCTGATGGATAGGAAATCCATACCAGACTTTACAATGGTTCTGGTTTCCCTCACCTGCTCTCCTAATTGAGGAACAGGAATATATTGCAGTTAGTATTGCTGCTTCACTCTCTCTTAGAGCCTGGAGGCTGGGAGGACGCTGCTCCCCAGGATCCAATTCGGGGTAGACGCCCCCCCCATGTGTTGCAGCATCTGAGGATCTATTGGGACACTGTCCCCATCTGATAGCTAAGGATTCAGTATTATATCTGTGTGTTATATAAAGTTGGTAACTGGCTTACCCAGCCAACATTGCAGATAGGGATATGCATGTGAGTTAGACTCCTGACAGGAGTAGATGTTATTTTTATGATTTAGTTTGTTCTTAAAGTGACAATGTTTAACATGTTTAGTGTCACTAATGGAGAAATAAACCGCTGAAGGTTGAGGGCTGAGTGCCTCTTGTGTATATACAAGTGTTTGTCCTCCTTTTCTACAAATTAAATCCTAGAAGACTGTGCTGCGAAGAGCCTGGGCAAACAGCAGCGCTACACAAAGGGAGCCGTTTGCCACAGGACCCACTGGGGTGAATTCCTCTGTCTCGGGATCCAACTTAATGATAACATCCCTTTCTCTGTCCTGAGACCCTGCTGGTCGTATTGGGGACACCTCTTTAGGAGGATGTCGCTCTTTCTGAACCAGGTTATTTGATAGATGCCCTAACATTCTCCTCCTTGGAATCCCTCATCCTGATCTGACTCCTCGTCACTATCCTGCCTACAGTTGCTTTGTTGAATACTCCCAGGACCCTGTCCTTGGTTAAGACAATAACTTCTTCTATGTTGACATGCTACTCTTGGAATACTTTCTTTCACAGGGCCTTGCACTACCATATACTGTTCTGGTTTCCAGCGATTCACTATTTTTTGTTTGCACTTGTACCTCTTGCCCATGTACTCTTTTGCCATAACGGCCTTTATTTTCCTGATTGTTGATATAAGCAGAAGTAGTGGCCAGTCTGTATGCATCTTGCAACTGTTCCTTGAACTTCTGTACATACTGCATGTACATGGTCGGCGATGTGCCATCTGCCACCACTCCAAAACACAGGTCGATTGGTAATCGGGCTTGCCATCCAAACAATAAGTAATAGGGTGAATACCCTGTAGAATCATTCCGGGTGCAGTTATACACATGTACCAGGTGGTGCACATGCTATCTCCATCGTTCCTTCCCTTTAGTATTTAATGTGTCCATCATATTCAAAGTCCTGTTGAATCTCTCTGGTTGAGGATCCCCCTGTAGGTGGTAAGGTGTTCATGATTTTTTTTATCCCACGGAGGTGCAGTAGTTCCTTAATGAGTCGGCTTTCAAAAATCCGCCCTTGATCAGAATATAACCTAGCCAGAAATCCATAGTGGACATAGTACTTGTCTCACAGCACCTTCGCAACAGTAGAAGCTTGTTGATCCTTTGTCGGAAATGCTTGAGCATACCGGGTGAAATTGTCAGTGACCACTAGGATATTACTGGTATTCTTTCTGTCAGGCTCTAAAGCAGGAAGTCCATGGAGACCAAATCCAGTGGTCCACTGCTGGTGATATTTGTGAATGGTGCTGCCCTTGTAGGCAAAGTCTTTCTAGGTACACACCTTCCACAGTTCTTGCAAAATTCTTTGAAATCCTGAGTCATTCGGGACTAATAGAATCAGTCTTTCACTAATCCCAACGTCTTGTCTGTGTCCAGGTGGCCATGATCATCATGGAGACAACAGAGTACTACTTATCTATACTTGTGTAGCCCCCTTTCCCCCCATGTCTGGAAAGGAACTACCAGTACTGCTATAACCTTTTTGGCTACCAGGAGGCTTGAGCCTCTGCCACTGGGAGCCTGGGATGATATCTTGTTCGCCTTGGTGCAGCGCCTCCACCTGCGAGGGATCCCAACGTGGTGGGATAAGCCCCTCACAGGAACAATACCAATAATAACCACACACAGGGTATATGACAACTGGTTTAACTGAACTCAAGGTAATCAACCTGTACCCCACATTATATAGTCCCACGCACACAACCCCAATACACCCATTGAAGTGTCCCCAAAGTACATAGGGTGCTTGGCACCAATACACTGATGTCCTTTTCCCCCAATGTCAGGGCCCACCCAAAATTGTAGGAGATAACGCTATCCAGTGGAATGTTGGTGCACTTGTTGAGGTACCTGCCCGGGGCTCCAGCACCCGGGTACTGCAGATTTACAAATGAGATCTGCTGATCCAGCGACGTCATCGCCGCGAAGGCGCCCGCCTCTGCGTTGGGTGAACTCCAGTAGGAGGGTCTAACCTTTAAGAGTCTCTGTATGTAGGTGACCTGGTCCCAGACCACAGGCCGCAATCACTGCGTGGCGTCTCACCGACACTACACTGACTATAGGCAGCTACTGTTGAAATGTCCCTAGCTATGGGCTTCCCTTCAGCAGCCACAATCTGGGGTGAGTATGGGCCTAGCTTGGAGAGATGTGGCCTAGTCTCTGGGCCACTGGCTCCTCAGACACTACCTGCTTCCTTGGCATCCGGCTCCCGACTGAAGAGCGAGGTCTGAGTGAGCAGAATGTATCATAAATGTTGCAGGGAAATCCTGGAGCCTTATTAGCTGCTGTGGGCCATGTGCCTCTACTCCCAGAGGCTCATGAGAGTTGTAGTTCCCCTGCGGTGCTATATGTGTAATGGCCACAGCTTGCAATGTCTCCTGTGCATGCGCGAGGAGTCCCAAGATGGCCTCTGCCTTTGCTTAGGGGCTCCGGTGACAAGATCGCCCCTCCAACTCCTGCAACGCTCCTGCATTCACCGGTTGTTCCCCCGCTATAGCGGAGGTAAGCGGGGTACCAAGGAAGGGGACCAAGGGGACCTAGCTATACTTGTAAGTATAACACCCCTATCACCCTTCCCCCCCACGGTGGCAGGATAGGGTGTTCATGGGCTGTTAATATAATTTGGTGGTAAGTAGTCTCTAATAAATCTCTATACACTCTCCCTGACAGGGTTTAGACCTGCTCACAGAGTGTTAGCTCAGTGGATTTTACCCTGGATCTCAGGGTCTTCTTCTTCTTCTTGTGGGTTCAGGCCAGGGCTGTAGGAGTGGTGTAGATAGGTGCAGTAAAAATAGGAAAAGAGGGTGCCAGGAACTTTTGAACAGGATGGTGCTTTATTGGGTGCACCACATCTTTCCACAAACAGCCATTGCAGTCCATCCCTGCAAATCTCACTAACCTCCTGGGTAGTAGGGGGCCTTCTTCCCTCTCCTCCCATTGGGGAAGATAGGGCCTCGTCCATAGGTAGCACTTCTGGAACTTCCAGGAGCACCCGTATCCCCTAATGGGCAAGGCAGTACTCCAGCCCATGACTAGGGCTGGACTCTCACCCCCTAAGGGGAGGCAGGACTCTAGCACTGATCTAACTTAATTTGGAGGAACCTACATGTTTATACAGGAGAAGGGGCCAGGCTATTCTGCACCAGTGATTGACAGAATCAAACTGTAGCTAGGCCCTCATCCTGTCATGTGGCCCCAGCAGCTCACAGGCCCAGACATGTGCCTGTAAGTTGTGTCTCATAGACAGACAAACAAACATAAAAAACAAAAACGAAAAAGACAAAAGAAAAAGATCATAGTGCAACTAAACAAGACCAATATATACAAAGAAATACAATGATAATTGACAATTTGTATTAAGAATAGGGTATATATAGACACCTATTAACCCCAAGTATCACACACTCCTGACGAAGCCATACACAGCTTCCAAGGGCTGAGCGAAACGCGTTGAATGGTTTCTTGGATCAGTGAGGGACCCGTAGCTTCACCCCCACAGAGCCGTGACGTCACACGCACCGGAGGACACACTGAGAGGAGTTGGACTCTTGAGGTGCAGGCGAAGGAGCTCCGGGACGGCGAGGGGAGGCGGTGAGAGCTGCACAATACCCACAGATTTCACATTGATTGTGATAAATGCTTACTTTTAACTAGCACATTGTAAGTGCACATTTTATATGTTTAATTTTTATATAAAGTTTATATCAGATCGCGCTATGTAGTGCTGTATTTCTCCTCTACATATACCATCTCCCAACTGACGAGACGTGCGTGGAGGGAATCTAAGAATATAAGTACCAAAAAGAATACAATATACAAAAGCAAGCCTCACCCTGACCTAAAGTACACCATACAATAGCAAAAATTACATCTCTCTAATTTTAAAATACATGACACACACATTTATGCATAGCAGCATACCAAAAACATTTTAAACACAGCAAAACAAGCTTTTAAAACAACATAATTTCTTACGCTGTATGTATATATCGATCTAGACATACATACATACATACATACATACATACATACAGTGGCAAGAAATGATATACCAAAAAAAAAAATGAACAAGTTAAATAAAATAAATTTCTTTTGTTCACTTACCATTACTTGACCCACTCACCGACTCCCGTTGAACAGCTTACTCTCGAACCAATCCACGCACAGGAACCCATAAAATAATAAACCATAAAATAATAAACATTAAAATAAAAAAACAAATCAATCCACGGGTCTTCTATTTGTAATCCATCTTCATTCTTCTTTCTTGTATCTTCTTCCGGTCTCTTCCGGGGTCTTCTTGTCTTCTTTGGCCACGCCCTGGCCTTCTTCTTCTGTAGGAGGTCCTTCCTCCTCGGCGTCTGCCTTCAAAATGAGACGACATAGGCTTTTAAAGGCCTATGATGTCACATTTTCATCATATGGTTCCCACGGTCCTGATTGGGCCTTGAAAACCATGTGTTTTGGCCGATAAAAAAAAATGATGACGTCATTTAAAGTGGTCCCAATGTTTTACTAATATGTATTTGGTTATTGACTTATCTGGGGCTTATTCTTTGCCCTATACTGGCTTCCCTGTACCCTTACTGATTTCTCTTTGACCTACTAGTCTGCTCCAGCAGCCTGACTTAACTTTAAGCTTATTACCGGTTGCCCGTTTTTGAGAACGTGTTTGTAGTTGCCTCCTGGCCTTTTCAAACTACTGTTCTCCTGTGGCAAAACAAGAATACTAAAACCAGCGCTAGACCAAATGTGAAACAGTGCAGTGCACGAAAAAGCAGCCTGGTAATTCTACTAAGGGAACTATCTCAAAAGTTACCCAAAAACAACATGAAAATACAAATATAGAAATGAAACCTGGCGCATGTGTACATAAATAATATGAATTAAACAAAATCAATGTGTATATTCCATAAAAGGATATGGGTGACTGAAATGAGTGGAGTCCTTTCTTCCAGACGTTGAAAGGTTAATGAACAGAATAATGGACTCAGTTCTCAATGCACGTGGAAAAAAAGTTTCTCCTTCGCAGAAAATTATTGTCCTGTAGAGTGAGACATAAACCAGGGACAAAACATTGCGCAGTATTGTTTTTCAGCAATGAAGTCCTCCCATATGCAACTCAAACAAATTACCACTTACTAGAATTAGGGTAGGATCCAAAATACGAGTGAAGGGACTCTGAGCACTGCTAGATAGTATCAGGCTGGAGGCACCGTGCAGTACAAAAAAACTTTATTGCGGCATAACAGCCAAGATTAAAAAAACATGAAGATCAATCCTCTAATAAAAGATATTGTAACATGTGAAAACTAAAAAGTAATAATCATGAACAATAATACATTTATTGTTATTAAAAACTGACTAATAACTAATCAGTCAGAATAATAAAAATCAATATAAACTAGGTGTATATATTGATAGCAAAATAAATCAAAAATGCAAAACAAATCCTATGTCTACTAAAACAAGAGTAAGGAATAGGAACAAGGTAGAAAGGACTGTTTTAAGTCATTATATTAATGGAAAAGGCAGAGAGGGGTGTATATAATTAGTTATTATATATGTTGTATTTGATACTATTAGTGGTTCTATATATATACATAAATGACTTCTAATCATGTTCATTGGTAATGTACTTTGCAGGAAATTATGAACTTTACTTAACAAAAGTGTTCTATAATATTCAAAACAGCAGCAGTGATACAATCAATATGTCTTACATAATATAAAAAATAGCATAAATCTGAAATTGTTGTTCTTATTGAGGAAATCTATAAAAAATGGGCCAATTCCCAATCCATATTGATGCCAAGTGGATGGAGGCTTTCCATACAGAAAATCCAAGACATTTCCCTTTTATTTAGAAGTTTAAGTCTATCTCCACCCCTTCTTGCTATTGGCACATGCTCAAGGCCTGAGAAGGAGAAACCCTTTATTCCCCCCATAGGCCACATAGAAAAGTTTCTCGGAACCGGATGTAAATTAGGGTAGGCAGCATGAAGTGGAGAGAAACTGTATATGTGGTCTTCCAGATCCAGGCGTTTTCAGGGTAACACGAACCCCACGTAGTATCCCCGATCTCGATGGGTACTACAAGAACCTCCTTCTCAGGAAAATATCTCCTGAATCTGTCCCAGGTCTCCTGTATATAATCTGCAGTTCCCCTCTGTGGGTGCAGGATGGGTAGCAGCTGGACCTGTGGTTCTGTCTGTATGTGCAGGATGGGTAACAGCTTGACCTGTGGTTCCCCTCTGTGGGTGCAGGATGGGCAGCAGCTGGACCTGTGGTTCCCCTCTGTGGGTGCAGGATGAGTAGCAGCTTGACGCTGGGGAGATGTTTAATCTCCTACCGGATGAGACCCACAGGTCCAGCTGGGGTAGCCAGACCATTTTACATGCATGGCTACATATATATATATATATATATATATATATATATATATATATATATATATATATATATATGTATATATATAATATATATGTAACGGGTATTCCACCCCACCCAATCGCAGATATAGTGTGGGTGCGGAGACCATACAGTGTTACCAGGTGTGGTGCGTTACCTGTTGGCTCACAGGAGGGCTAAGCTTCCGCCACGGGGAACCTGGGGCAATTATATTAAGAGTAACCCTGTACTCGGTGCAGCGCCTCCACCTGCGATGGTTCCTAGCAGAGCAGGAATTGTTCCTCGCAGGACACATACAATAACTCACACACCGTAATGTATGATAACTAATACCTTTACTTGGGAAACAGCATACAACACAAATACTGTCAACATAGAATAACGGGTGTCCCTCTCTAGAGGCGACACTGACTACGGCGTTGCGCAGGACGCTTCCCCAACACCGGATGATCCCACCCCGTGTCCATAGGATCCCCACCCAATGTCCCGCACTCTTGCAGAGAGAGAATATGGGTGACTGCGCAGTCACTATTAAAGCTAATGGGCCCAGTTGGTGCACTTGTGGCTTTAAAGTACCTGCCCGAGCACTCCAGTGCTCCGATCAGCAATGGCTTCGCAAAGGATCTGTCGCTCGGTGATTCCGTCTGATCCCAAGCTGGTTCCTTGCACGCGGACCCCAGGGGCGATCCCACCCTGGAGATAGTCTCTGTGGGCCCCGACTTGAGCCTCTTCACGGGAAACGCAGCATCCGCTGTGTCCCTATCTAACTCTAGCGCTACTGTGACAGGATCCCTAACCTAGGGCCTGTCCCTGTAGCACCACAAACTGGGGAGTGAGGACCTATGTGGGACCTAAGGGGTTAATAGCCTGCTCCGCTCCACTAACTCTTCCCGGTCCTGACTCTAACTGATAACTAGCAGCGCCTGCTGCAACGCACTGCAACCTGCTGGGTGCGTACAGCAAACTTGCTGCACAACCACTATGCCTTCTTGTCAGGCCTCACAGCACTGCCAGCCGTGACCCTGACAAGACAGCACTCACACACTCACTAAGGGCAGCGTCCCTACCAAGGGCCGTCCCTAATCAATTACCCACTAACCTGGTGGGGAGTTGGGGCCTACCTGGGATATGGGGGACCTTACGTGGTGCAGGAGCTTCACTCGCTCCCTGCACCCTTCCTTCCCCTTCAGCTCCCCAGCTCCAACTCACGTAAGTGACAGAGCCCCTATCCTGAGGGCTGTCCCTGGCAACACTTACTCTACTGGGCGACTCAGAGCTATCTTGGGCCTTGGGGGCTGCTGGCCTAGTGCAGGGAGTCACTGACTCCTGCACCCTACCTCCTTCCCTTGGCTGCTCCTGGGTCTGACTGATCTGCGTGCTCCAAGCCCGCGAAATGTATCTATCTGCACCTGCAGAGTCATCCTCTAGCCCTATTGGCTCCCTGGTGTCATGTGGCTCTACCCCTGGGCACCCTGGGGGCTGACAGTCCTGCACTGCGCATGCGCGAGCTATCTGTGGGCCTCCCGCGCTATTGGGCTCCTGCGCATGCGCAACAACACTCACAATGGCCGGGACCCTAGCGACGCGACCGCGGCCTTAGCAGTGGCCCGATCGCATCCCCGGCAACCGGCCGCATCTCGGAGGTAGCGTGCGGCTCCCCGCTCCGGCCCCCACCCTTGGAAGCAGCCGTCGGGTCTGGCGCTGGCTCCGGCGGCACCCGCGACCGCACTGCTCCAAAGGAGGGGGGTCTGAAGGAGCTGCTGGAGACCAGGGATATATATATATATATATATATATATATATATATATATATATATTGTGGCAGGATGGCCGTGGTAAGTGAGGAGACAACACGTCTTTTCCGGTGAAATAATGCTGTTGGGTTTATTTGTCCAAAAACGGTAACTAAACAATGGGTACACTGTCCCTTTAAAATTGAAATGAAACCAAATCCTAACCCCGGTCGGGGTACTAGCTAAACAAAAGTGCAGGCTAACTATCTGGCTGGCTAGCTAACCTATTCCAGCCCAATAAAGTACAGCAAACGCAGTTGGCTCCTTACCTGGGAGCTTTATTCTTCCCTCTTGGGACAGGATCGCTTTGGGCAGCTTGTGGCTGTCTTAACACTCCTCTGTCTTCCCTCTATGCCTCAGAGAGAGAGACTGCCGCCCCAGAGGCATTTCCTCTTCCTGTTTTTAAAGCAGGTGAAGGAGCTTAATTCAAATCACCTGTGGTCTGCTTAACAAGCTGAGTTAACCCCTCGTTTATTGGATAGCATGCATACTGCCATCTCCTATTCACATACACGGAGTCAATGACCCTGTCACATATCCCCCTTCCCAGCGTAACGTTACCGAGTGGAGCGGCCCATGCACCGAGACTGTGCACCCTAGAGAGTGCATCAGCATTACCGTGCAGTATGCCTGGCCGATGTTGGATCGTAAAGTTAAAAGGTTGCAACGACAGGAACCAACGGGTAACTCTCGAGTTCTTTTCTTTATTTCTGTGCATCCACTGTAGTGGTGCATGATCTGTTACGAGTGTAAAAGATCTGCCTAAAAGGTAATATTTCAATGTGTCTGTTGCCCACTTTACGGCCAAACACTCTTTTTCTACTGTGGCATATCTTTGTTCGCGGGGACACAATTTGTGACTTAAATAGAGGACCGGGTGTTCCTCTTCTCCTACAAACTGTGACAGTACTGCTCCGAGACCTACTTCGGAGGCGTCCGTTTGTAAAAAAAACTCCTATTTAAAATCCGGGGCTACCAAGACTGGGTGACTACAGAGCGTTGTGCGTAGGTCTACAAATGCGGTCTCCGCCTTACTGTTCCATTTTACAACATCAGGTGCCTTTGCCTTTACTAGATCTGAATGCTGTGCAGCCCGGGTTGCAAAATGGGGTATAAATCGCCTGTAGTAACCTACAATGCCCAGAAACGTCCTAACCTGTTTCTTTTTTAGGGGACGGGGCCAACTCTCAATGGCTTCAACTTTATTGAGCTGGGGTTTTACTGTCCCCCTTCCCACAACATAGCCAAGATATTTTGCCTCTGCTAGGCCGACTGAACATTTAGCTGGATTGGCTGTAAGACCCGCCTCCCGAAAGGTTCTTAACACTGCTTCAACCTTTCCTAGATGTGAGTCCCAATCTGGACTATGAATTACCACATCGTCTAAGTACGCTGAGGCGTAGTACGAGTGTGGGTGTAGCAATTTATTCATCAACCTTTGGAAGGTTGCAGGCGCCCCATGAAGACCAAAGGGTTAAACAGTATACTGAAATAGACCATCAGGTGTGGAGAAGGCCGTTTTCTCTTTTGCTGACCTTGTTAAGGGGATTTGCCAATAACCCTTTGTAAGATCTAAAGTGGTTAGAAAACGAGCCCTCGCCAACTTCTCAATTAACTCGTCTACCCGTGGCATAGGATAGGCATCAAACTTCGAGACTTCATTTACCTTTCTAAAGTCGTTACAGAACCGTATTGTCCCATCTGGCTTAGGTACCAAGACAATAGAGCTGGATCAATGACTATGGGACTCCTCAATTATGCCTAGATCTAGCATTTTCTTTACCTCCGACTGAATAGCCCCTCTTCTAGCTTCTGGGATTCTATAAGGTCTTATCTTAATGACTACCCCTGGCTTGGTGACGATATCATGAGAAATCATCCTAGTTTTCTCTGGTACGCTGGAAAAGACATCTCTGTTCCTTTTCACCAAATCTACAGCTTCTCTGTGTTGTTCAGGCGTAAGTTCTGCCGATATTTGAACAAGTGGTTCCTCCCCTTTCCTGGATTCGTTAGCTACTACCGACAGGCATACCTCTTTATCCTTCCAGGATTTTAATAGATTGATGTGATAGATTTGCTCTACCTTCCTCCGGTCTGGCTGTCGAATTTTATAATTCACCGGGCCGACCTGTTCTAGAACCTCATAGGGCCCCTGCCAATGTGATAACAGCTTGCTTTCGGCCGTGGGAACAAGGACCATTACTCGGTCCCCTGGTCGGAAGTTGCGAACCGTAGCCTGTCTGTTGTAAAGGTTCCGTTGGGCCCTCTGTGCCTCTTCTAGATGCTGTCTGACTATGGGGGTAATATGCGCAATACGGTCTTTCAAATCTTCCACAAATTGGACGACATTTTTCCCTGGCACAGCTTGTTGCTCACACTCTTCTTTAAGGCTATCCAGAATCCCTCTTGGGCGTCTCCCATACAGGAGTTCAAATGGGGAAAACCCCGTAGAGGCCTGTGGTACCTCTCGGATAGCAAACAAGAGATAAGGCAACAAGGTGTCCCAGTTCTTCCCATCACTAGCGACTACCTTTCTCAACATCATCTTCAACGTCTTATTGAATCGTTCTACCAGTCCGTCCGTTTGTGGATGGTACACAGAGGCTCTTAGGGACTGTATTTTTAGTTCTACACATAAGTCTCACATAAGTTTAGATGTAAACGGGGTACCCTGATCTGTCAGAATTTCTTTCGGTATCCCGAGTCGGGAAAACACCTGTAACAATTCCTTAGCTATAGCTTTGGAGGAAGTGTTACGTAAAGGTAGTGCCTCTGGATATCGAGTGGCATAGTCTAGGATCACCAGAATGTACTGATGACCCTTGGCAGATTTCTCCAAGGGACCCACTATATCCATGGCAATCCTCTCAAATGGGACCTCAATAATAGGCATAGGGATCAATGGGGCCCTCAAACATGGTCGGGGGGCTGTCAACTGACGCTCGGGACAAGAGGCACAGAATCTCTTTACTGCATTATATATCCCTGGCCAGTAAAACCTTTTTAGGATTCTTTGCTGTGTCTTCTCTACGCCCAGATGACCCCCCAACAAATGAGAGTGTGCTAGCTCTAGGACCTTCCTCACTAATGAACTGGGGACTCACAATTTTTCTATTTCTTGGCCCTCCTCTTGGCTCACATGGTATAACAAATCATTCTTAATGTAGAAATATGGATAGGATTCCTTTGTGGTTCCTTCTACGGGGACCCCATTAACTTCTACCGCCTGGCTAAACCCATTTTTCAACTGGGGATCATTAGCCTGTTCTCTACCAAAGTTAGTTAGGGACAGTTCTAGACTTCCAAAACCTTCTTCATCTGGAGTTTGGTCGGTTACCTCCACGGGTAACTCAGACACCTGATCATCAACAGGCCCTGTCTCGGACAACTCTTCTCCCTCTGGTCTGCCTCCGTTAGGGGTAGTGAGCAGTGCTAACTGGGGTGGGGGTGTACCTCTTTTTTTTTCATTCCTACGTTCTCGTTTTGACTTAGGGGTTTTAGACACCTCGGCGACTAATTCGGGGTCTGTAAATGGAAAAAGCTCATCTGGAGTAGGATTGTTCAAGGTGAGCTGTCCTCTGATCAGGGTGTCAAAACCAGGGAAATTACAGCCTAACACTAGGGAATGGGGTAATTTTGGCACAATTGCTGCCATAGTTTCGATGACTTGCCCCTCGACTTTTACTTTTATCAGAGTCGTGGTGTACGGAAGCGTACACCCATGTACACATAATACCTGCAACTTCTCACCCTGGGGTAATCGGAGAGGCTTAATCAACTTCCCGGATACCAAGTTAATATTGCTCCCTGAGTCTACCAGTGCGGAGACTGGTTTTCCATTTAACATCACCTTGGTGAGGAAGTTGTGGGTACGTTTTCCCTCGCGGGTCAAACCCACTACTCCACAAAATTCAGACTTCACAGAACCATATGCACACTCCATTGGCTCAGACAACTGTGGGCAGTGAGCCTTAATATGCCCCGTCTCCCCACACTCAAAACAAACAATTGGCACCGTTCGTTCTTGAAACCCTTTCTGAAATTTAGAGTTTCTGTCCCTATCCGGGTTTTCTTCCACCCGCTCAAATCGTGCGAACGGTCGTGGGTCCTGGCGCCAGCGCTGGCCTCTACTGTTCGTGTTGGGACGTGGGTTGTAGTTTGTGCGAGTGGGGCGTGATAGTTCACGGGTAGCCAGAAACTGCTCCACTGCGCCTACCATGGCATCACAAGAGAGGGGATCTCCCTGCCCCACCCACTGTTGAAGGTCCTGGGGTTACGCTCGAATGAAGCGGTCCAACACCACCATCTCAAGGATCCGTGCCGGGCTATGTTCCTCTGGTTTTAGCCACTTGGACGCTAGGTGAATCAAATCCCATAACTGGGATCTGGGCGGCTTCTGTTCCTGGTATTTCCACTTATGGAACCTCTGCGCACAAACTGCAGGAGTCACACCAATCCTTGCAAGGATTTCGCTTTTCAGACAGTCATAATCTGCTGTGGCTTCTTCGTCAAGGTCACAATACGCTTTTTGGGCTTCCCCCAGTAAAAAGGGTGCGATAATCCCAGCCCATTTGGAGCGGGCCCACCTTTCCCGGGAAGCGATTCGCTCAAAGGACCTGAGGTATCCCTCTACGTCATCGTGCGGCGTCATTTTCTGCAGGTACTCGTTCGCCTGGACGGGTCGCGCCGGGGCCGTACTTGACAAGGCCATTTTAATCTGGGCCAGCTGCTCAATCAGCTGCTTCTGTGTGTCTGCAACAATGTCAAGCTGGGCTGCAAATAACCGGTTCGTCTCGCGTTGTGCAGCCGTGCTGTCCTGTCCCTGTTTGTTAGCTTCTTGCTGGACAGCGGTGCTGTGTACTAAGGCCTTCACAACGTCCTCCATAGTGGCAGCTACCGCGTGGACAGATTCCACCAGACGCAATCTGTAGCTCCGCCCCTTTTACAGGGTGTTCGCCATCCCACTTCTGACACCACATGTGGCAGGATGGCCGTGGTAAGTGAGGAGACAACACGTCTTTTCCGGTGAAATAATGCTGTTGGGTTTATTTGTCCAAAAACGGTAACTAAACAATGGGTACACTGTCCCTTTAAAATTGAAATGAAACCAAATCCTAACCCCGGTCGGGGTACTAGCTAAACAAAAGTGCAGGCTAACTATCTGGCTGGCTAGCTAACCTATTCCAGCCCAATAAAGTACAGCAAACGCAGTTGGCTCCTTACCTGGGAGCTTTATTCTTCCCTCTTGGGACAGGATCGCTTTGGGCAGCTTATGGCTGTCTTAACACTCCTCTGTCTTCCCTCTATGCCTCAGAGAGAGAGACTGCATTTCCTCTTCCTGTTTTTAAAGCAGGTGAAGGAGCTTAATTCAAATCACCTGTGGTCTGCTTAACAAGCTGAGTTAACCCCTCGTTTACTGGATAGCATGCATACTGCCATCTCCTATTCACATACACGGAGTCAATGACCCTGTCACAATATATAAAGAAGAACACACTTCAACTGACAAAGGGATTACCTTATCCCCGAATTATTGTGTATTCTTTATATATCTCTGCAATTAAAAGCAACTACTATTTGCATTGCTTGTGTTGGATACAAGTTTGGAGAGCTGTGGATTTATTTATGTGATGTTTGGGCATTAGGTCACTGCCTTCCTCCTTACCAGCACCACTGAGATATTTCCGTTGAAAGGATCAGAAGATTGATCAGGTTGAGTGCAGTAGTTCCTGCGATACGGGGATTTGTATGAGTTTTATTAATCCAGTGATTTATCTCTGTACGGTTCCATCATATTTTTGCATGCATGTAAATAAGGTGGATCTCTCAAATGTCTCATTCCTTTTTGGCATACAATATTCCTCACTTTTGGCCATTATCTTGCTTATATCATTTAAAATATGTCTGAAAGCGCTGCAAATTTAAGCCTGAAATTCTTAACAATAGCAGAACATACAGAACACATCATGATACTTTTTTTTGAGGAAGTAATCCAGCAGCAACTCGATGGATGAAGTTAAATTATCAACAGCTGTAATATTGAACAGTTATAGAAAACTGTAGTTTCAACCATTTAAAACATTCCCAGTGTAGAAATAGAAAATAGCTAAACAAATCCACGCATAAGATGAAAAGGGGAAGTAAAGGCAATTTTTAGACAACAACAAACATACAGCAAATAAACATTCTTGTGAGCACATTCACATGTCTCATACAGTCTACAGACAAGAAATAGGGGGGTGAACCCCTCGGGATACCGTGGCTACCAAAACCGTGGTGGTTCTATTTATGCAAGTCCATGGTAGCAAGAGGTGGACATCCTTTAAATTATAAAGACAATAGGCAACCAGGATACAGCCGTGCAGACTAAAACAGGGCGGGGGGCTTAGACCGGGGGAAATACCCGTGGGCACGTCCAGGGAAATGCCCGAAAATAAGTCCCTGATAAACCGGTAGCAGGACGCCTCACCCACGCCCTGTGTCCCGGAATAAACCCAGCGGTCAGTACTCACGACTCCTTGTGTGATCTGCCAAAGTGCTGGTTGGGAGGTTGCCCAGCGGTCTGCTGTATGGTGGTGTCCTCGTGTGCTCCAGCCGGAAGTAGAAGAGATGAATGAAAAAACGAGTGACGCCGCGGTCACGACTCCTCTAAACAGCCAAACGCATGTAGAAAAATAAAAAACTTTATTGAACAAACAAGTGAACAACAGCCATAGTCAACCTCTGACGCGTTTCGTCCGGGTCACGGACTTTATCAAAGAGTAACTCCCTATGCCTGGGATGATCTCTATATAGGGTGTACTGCACTATGATTGGTCATAATGACGTGGAGGGTAAAACCTCTCACCTGCAGAATAATGTGTATTAGCTAATTTCATATACGCCCATACCGAGACCATCACATATTAGGCACAAAACCAAGTGTAAAAATACATAAATAATCCCCCCAAAAAAGGTTAAAAAATGGTTAAAAAACAAGAGTTAAAAACAAAGACTGCTGATTCATCCCGGTAGATATTGCATAAGAAGAAATACATGTTAGGAAAGCATATACAATGTATACATGTGAACTTCTAATATATACATATGACTTTAGATATACTCTAACTCACTACATTGAATGATAGGTACCTCTTGGTAAGTAATCAGATGACATGATAATCTTTAAACTGTAACAACATGTGTGGACTTAGATATAGTCCAACTCACTACATTAAATGGTAAGTGGATTATGTTTAGAATATCGAATAACATGATAATCAATAGACCATAATAACAAAGTATACATATTGTTAGTATTATCGCATTAATACCATTACTGATAGAAAAGTATACAGAAGCATACAACATCAAAGGTTCCCTAAGCCACCCCTCAGGATAAGACAGAGAGATATATATACACCCTGGAGGATATTCACAGGGATGTATATGGGATTGGTGACTATGTCAGGAAATGTTTTAACTCCCATTCCTGATTTGTACCTGATGGGAAAAGGGTACCCAAGGAGTAGATCCAAAACATTTCACGTTTATTCAATATATTCTCTCTGTCTCCCCCTCTGATGTGGCTAGGGATATGTTCTAAAGCTGCATATGAAAAATTTGTAATTCCCCCTCTAGAACACAAAGAAAAATGTCTAGGTACAGGATGTACCAAATCCTTCTTTTTTATCAATCTGACATGTTCTGCAATACGTACTTTCAAAGGTCTAATAGTACGCCCGATATACCGCTGGTCACATCCACAGAACAAAATGTAAATAACAAAACTGGAATTACAGTTTATAAAGCTGTTTACATAGAAACTCTTTTTACCAACATTAATTGATTTCATCGGTTTAACATACCTACACATGGAGCAAACACCACAAGAGAAAAAACCTTTTGGTATTCCCTGTATATGTGCTTTTCCTGATTGTGATTTAAACAGACTAGGCGACAGATGTGTCGCTATGGTTGGAGACTTGCGAAAAACAAAACGGGGTCCATCTTTTACATATTCCTTAATATCTTTGTCCAATGACAGGGTCCGCCAGTGTTTTTTGAAGATATCGCATATAAGATGTGATTGGCGATTATAAGTAGATATAAATAAAGGACTTTTATTCCCGTCATTGGAAAAAGACTGTGGAATGGCTCCATGTCTAGAATGTTTGGTTTTCCTAATTAATGTGGATCTTTCAGCGAGATTTGCTGACTCGAATGCCGATTTGATATCGCTATCCTTATAACCTCTAGCTGAAAAACGTTCAGCTAAAATTTTTGATTGTACCAGAAAGCTGTCATGATTTGAGCACAATCTCCTAAGCCTGAGGAACTGTGCTTTAGGGATGCTTTTGATGAGTGAACGAGGATGATTGCTCTGAGCTGACAACAAGGTATTACGAGAGTTTGGCTTACGGAAAATGTCCGTTTGTATTCTCATGTTATGGTCGATATACAGGAGGAGGTCTAGATAGTGGATGTGATTGATGTTATGATCATATGTGAACTTAATATTTAAATCATTCTCATTGAGACTCTGGATAAATGATATGAGAGATGACTCATCACCTTCCCATATCATTATCAGGTCATCAATAAACCTCTTAAAGAATTTAATATTTGAACGATAAGGATTATTACAGTGATAGATGTGTTGTGCTTCCCAAAAACCCATAAATAAATTTGCGTATGAAGGTGCAAAACTCGTGCCCATTGCAGTGCCTAATTTCTGTAAATAAAATAGTGAGTCAAACATAAAATAATTGTGAGTTAATAAAAAGGAAATAACTTCCGATATAAAAGTGCAATGTGAGGTTGATAACGTGGATAAACTCAAAAAGTGATCAATGGCGCGAAGGCCGTGCTCGTGTTTAATAATGGAATATAACGAAACAACTTCTAGTGTGACCCACCTGTAATGTGATTTCCAGACCACGTCCTGTAGATCGACCATAAGATGCATAGAATCTTTTATGAAAGATGGCAAACTAAGTACCATGGGTTGCAAAAAGCTGTCCACATACCGCGATAAACCATCTCCCAAAGATCCAATGCTCGCCACAATTGGACGACCAGGAGGGTCCTGTAGCGATTTATGGATCTTTGGGAGATGGTGAAATATCGGAATCACGGGATGTGGACAGCGTAAAAAGTCAATCTCTTTTTTATTGAGAACACATAAGATCTTGCCAAACTCAATTAATTCCTCAAGCTGTGTGTTGAACACTATTGTGGGATCTTTTTTAAGCAGAAGATAATTGTCTGTGTCTCCCAGTTGTCTAATCGCTTCACCCCTATACTGTTCTGCAGATAGAACTACAAGGGCCCCTCCCTTGTCTGCTGATTTAAAGACGATATCTTGTCTTTTTTTAAGTAAATTTAATTGTTGGGATTCAGTGTATGTCAGGTTGTTGGAACATACTTTAGAGTGTGAGAAACCTTGGGCCAATAATTTCAAATCTCTTTTAACGATATATTATATCTGGAAGAAGATGGCTGCTTTAATTGACTTTATGAAGCATTGAATATGGCTATTTTTCCTGCATATGTATAGTCTTTTTTTGGTAGCTTTCACCATCTCCCAAAGATCCATAAATCGCTACAGGACCCTCCTGGTCGTCCAATTGTGGCGAGCATTGGATCTTTGGGAGATGGTTTATCGCGGTATGTGGACAGCTTTTTGCAACCCATGGTACTTAGTTTGCCATCTTTCATAAAAGATTCTATGCATCTTATGGTCGATCTACAGGACGTGGTCTGGAAATCACATTACAGGTGGGTCACACTAGACGTTGTTTCGTTATATTCCATTATTAAACACGAGCACGGCCTTCGCGCCATTGATCATTTTTTGAGTTTATCCACGTTATCAACCCCACATTGCACTTTTATATCGGAAGCTATTTCCTTTTTATTAACTCACAATTATTTTATGTTTGACTCACTATTTTATTTCCCGAAATTAGGCACTGCAATGGGCACGAGTTTTGCACCTTCATACGCAAATTTATTTATGGGTTTTTGGGAAGCACAACACATCTATCACTGTAATAATCCTTATCGTTCAAATATTAAATTCTTTAAGAGGTTTATTGATGACCTGATAATGATATGGGAAGGTGATGAGTCATCTCTCATATCATATATCCAGAGTCTCAATGAGAATGATTTAAATATTAAGTTCACATATGATCATAACATCAATCACATCCACTATCTAGACCTCCTCCTGTATATCGACCATAACATGAGTATACAAACGGACATTTTCCGTAAGCCAAACTCTCGTAATACCTTGTTGTCAGCTCAGAGCAATCATCCTCGTTCACTCATCAAAAGCATCCCTAAAGCACAGTTCCTCAGGCTTAGGAGATTGTGCTCAAATCATGACAGCTTTCTGGTACAATCAAAAATTTTAGCTGAACGTTTTTCAGCTAGAGGTTATAAGGATAGCGATATCAAATCGGCATTCGAGTCAGCAAATCTCGCTGAAAGATCCACATTAATTAGGAAAACCAAACATTCTAGACATGGAGCCATTCCACAGTCTTTTTCCAATGACGGGAATAAAAGTCTTTTATTTATATCTACTTATAATCGCCAATCACATCTTATATGCGATATCTTCAAAAAACACTGGCGGACCCTGTCATTGGACAAAGATATTAAGGAATATGTAAAAGATGGACCCCGTTTTGTTTTTCGCAAGTCTCCAACCATAGCGACACATCTGTCGCCTAGTCTGTTTAAATCACAATCAGGAAAAGCACATATACAGGGAATACCAAAAGGTTTTTTCTCTTGTGGTGTTTGCTCCATGTGTAGGTATGTTAAACCGATGAAATCAATTAATGTTGGTAAAAAGAGTTTCTATGTAAACAGCTTTATAAACTGTAATTCCAGTTTTGTTATTTACATTTTGTTCTGTGGATGTGACCAGCGGTATATCGGGCGTACGATTAGACCTTTGAAAGTACGTATTGCAGAACATGTCAGATTGATAAAAAAGAAGGATTTGGTACATCCTGTACCTAGACATTTTTCTTTGTGTTCTAGAGGGGGAATTACAAATTTTTCATATGCAGCTTTAGAACATATCCCTAGCCACATCAGAGGGGGAGACAGAGAGAATATATTGAATAAACGTGAAATGTTTTGGATCTACTCCTTGGGTACCCTTTTCCCATCAGGTATAAATCAGTAATGGGAGTTAAAACATTTCCTGACATAGTCACCAATCCCATATACATCCCTGTGAATATCCTCCAGGGTGTATATATATCTCTCTGTCTTATCCTGAGGGGTGGCTTAGGGAACCTTTGATGTTGTATGCTTCTGTATACTTTTCTATCAGTAATGGTATTAATGCGATAATACTAACAATATTTATACTTTGTTATTATGGTCTATTGATTATCATGTTATTCGATATTCTAAACATAAACCACTTACCATTTAATGTAGTGAGTTGGACTATATCTAAGTCCACACATGTTGTTACAGTTTAAAGATTATCATGTCATCTGATTTCTTACCAAGAGGTACCTATCATTCAATGTAGTGAGTTAGAGTATATCTAAAGTCATATGTATATATTAGAAGTTCACATGTATACATTGTATATGCTTTCCTAACATGTATTTCTTCTTATGCAATATCTACCGGGATGAATCAGCAGTCTTTGTTTTTAACTCTTGTTTTTTAACCATTTTTTAACCTTTTTTGGGGGGATTATTTATGTATTTTTACACTTGGTTTTGTGCCTAATATGTGATGGTCTCGGTATGGGCGTATATGAAATTAGCTAATACACATTATTCTGCAGGTGAGAGGTTTTACCCTCCACGTCATTATGACCAATCATAGTGCAGTACACCCTATATAGAGATCATCCCAGGCATAGGGAGTTACTCTTTGATAAAGTCCGTGACCCGGATGAAACGCGTCAGAGGTTGACTATGGCTGTTGTTCACTTGTTTGTTCAATAAAGTTTTTTATTTTTCTACATGCGTTTGGCTGTTTAGAGGAGTCGTGACCGCGGCGTCACTCGGTTTTTCATTCATACAGTCTACAACCCTGCATTTCCCCATTATCTCTTCGCATACAGTGCTTCCACTGCAGCCAGGGATTCTGGGAAATTACATGCAAATGAGCACGCAGTATCACCTTTATCCTTCTTATCCATTTTAATATGGAGCCCTATAAACATATCCCTGCTGCATTACGTATCTTTTCAGCACAGCGTGGATTAAAGAAATGCAGAGCCAGTAACCTACTCACAGACAGCTCCTTCCACCTTTTGGGTCTCGTCAGTGTGAGGATGGTTTTACTGACTTTGCAATATGAAGCTGGGATAGGTTTCAACCACACATTATATACGTTATGGTGGGTGAAAAAGTGACAAAACCCCTCCCCCGTACAGTGTACAGAGAATAAAAATATCACTTAATATCAATTAAGTGAATTTTTATTTTCATGCAGTGGGATCTTCTCGCGCTTATTTAGTTTTAGTTAAAATTGGTGTAGATGCCTGTTAATAAATAACTAGAATTTTTGGACTGAGCTAGAGAGAAAATACACAACCCACTAGGTGTGGAGAAGACTGCAGATATGTTATCCCTATGATAGGTCATGGAAGGACAAAAAAAAGATTAAAGGTGAGCCTGCTTGTACAAACATAAACTGCATTTCAGTTCTTCCTTTTCATTGTCGTCTTCTCCTACATATATTTTTCATACAAACACTATGTGAGAACAATGTTATGGGTCTCTCATAATAAAGAAAAGGTTTGGACACGCAGAGCTACTGTGTGAATCCCTTTTTACATTACATTAATTTATTTATTTATCAAATGTTTTGCCAGGCAGTAATACATTGAGCGTTACCTCTCGTTTAAAAGTATGTCCTTGGCACAGAGTTAGGATGACAGATAAATGGTTACAAGTATATGGTTACATTAAGTGAACAGGGTATACATTATATACAAGACATTGCATGCACAGTAAGAGATAATAAATGTTATAGGCGTATGTAACAGTTACAGACCAGATTAAAATGTGAGACAGCTTTAGTATTGAAAGAACTTAGGCTGGGGCCATAGTAACGCAGACCATGCGGACGTGTCCACACACTGAGAGAACAGACTGCCTTAAGGCAGTGTTCGCGTCCATGCGGCGTGCAGGCGCGTGCATGCGGAAGAGGGAGGGGGTTACGCGTTGTGCAAGAAATCAGTTGAAACTGATTTCTTGCCGAGACATGCCTGTCCCGTGAGTGGTTCGCCCAATGAGAGCGAACCAGCTCCGTGACGCCATAGGCATGCACCCAGAACACGCCCCCCCATGGCACGGCGCGGCCCGTCGACCATGCCCAGGGAAAGCACCCACTTTCCCACAGCCTCTGCACGCCTCCGTGAGGGCGAAGGCACCATGGCCCGGGCCTTAGACTGATGGCGGCTTTGAGAGTCTCGGGTAGATTTCTCCAGTTGTGGGGTGCACAGTAAGAGAAGGAGGAGGGACGGATACTTTGTTGGACCTTGGGACCATGAAGAGTCTTTTGGAGTCAGATCTCAGATGTTAAGTGCTGCATGTGGTAGGGGTGAGGAGCTTGTTCAGATAGGCAGGTAGTTTGCCCAGAAAGTATTTGAAAGAACGACAGGAAAGGTGAACTTTGCGCCTAGACTTAAGTGATGATCAATCTAGTTCTTTGAGCATTTTGTAGTGATGTGTGTATTGTAGTTGCATTGGAGGACAAAGCAGCATATTGAATTGCAGAGGGTATCAATTGCTAAGGTGATTGTGGGGTGATGTGCTATATACTGTGTCCTCATAGTCTATAATTGGCATTAGCCATCGCTGTGCAATGTGCTTTCTGACTAGCAGACTTAGGGAGGATTTGTTCCTATAAAGTACACCTTGTTTGGCATAGGTTTCAGATGTCAGGGTACCAATGTGCAACCCAAATGTTAAATGGGAGTCAAACCATATGCCCAAATATTTCAAACTAGTAACAGGGGCTAGAATGGTATTAGAGTTGGTTCTGATCTGAGGTTCATTCGTTGGAAGTTTAGAAATTTAGCCATGATCCCAAATACCATTGTTACAGTGTTGTGTGAGTTTTTTTAAAACTATTTGTTTTGGGAAATCTAATTTTCAAGTCTCAAAAAGTCAGATTGAAGTACGTGGCCAAGGTCGGAGAGGCTAGGGCTGTGTGCATATAAGATTGTGTCATCTGCATACATGTGTATTGAAGCTCCCTTACAAGCTGTATGAACATCATTGATGATCACTGAGAAGAGTAGAAGCCCCAGAACAGAGCCTTGCGGGACGCTACAGGTGATATCCAAGGGGTTGGAGTAAGAGCCTGAGATGGACACATGTTGGGATCTAACTGATAGGTAGGAATGAAACCAGTTTAAAGCATGCTTCCCTATTCCAGAGCACTGGAGTTTGTTTAGCAAGAAAACATGATCAACAGTATCAAAAGCCTTTGCAAAATCTTGGAATATTGCACCAGTGAGTTGTCCCAGTCCCATTCCACACTGGATCTCATTGCAAACTTTTAGCAGGGTAGTTACGGTAGAGTGTTTGGGGTGAAAGCCAGATTGGAATTGGCTACGGAAATTTGTCTTGGTATTGGAATCGCTTAATTGGGAGTGAACACATTTTTCCATGACTTTGGATAGTATTGGGAGAAGAGAGATTGGCCTGTAGTTTGAGACAGTGTTTTTGTCCCCACTTTTGAAGATTGGGACAAATCTGGCAGTTTTCCAGGTTTTAGGGATATAGCCTGAAGACAAAATAGAGTTGATTAGGGAAGCAATTGGTTTGGCGATGGCTGGGGCACCAAGTCATAGGAACTTAGATTGTAGTAGGTCAGGTTCACATTGGCTGCTTAGTTTTAATTTGAGGAGCGCTTGTGTAATCTCCTCTTCAGATACTGGGACAAATTGAAAACTGTGGGCAGTGTTGGGAGAGGGTGGGGCTATAAGGGTACTCCCAGGATGAGGTTCATGTATGTAGTTTGGGCTGCGTTTCGCTAATAAGGTAGTAGCACACCCCACAAAGTAATCACTGAATGCATTTGCAATTTGTTTGCTATACTGCCGCTGCTTTATCTAAGTTTATGGAATAGGGCCAGTGGCAGATTTCCCATAAGGCCCAATAGGCTCGGGCCTAAGGCGGTAAAATTTGGGAGCGGCATGAGCGATCGGCGCTTGCCAGCCGCTCGTACACGTGCGCAATCTGCACTTGCCAGCCGGGCATGCACAATCGGTACTTGCCGGCTTGCGAGCGCCGATCGCACATGTGCTGCCGGCAAGTGTCAAACGCGCATGTGCGACTGGCAAGGTGACATCTCATGGCATTGCATTGCCATGGAAACAGAACGGCGCGGCGCTGGAGGATGAGGGCGGCACCAGGTAAGTGCCTAAGGGTGGCATTTTTGAAAAACCGACACTGAATAAGGCCCTATGTAAGAAAATTATATTATTATTATTATTTACGTGGGTCACTACATCCTGTTTTGCTGATAAATGTATACGATCTACTTAAAAGAACGTTCCCTCATCCCAATGCGATCACATCTCCTTGAAGAGAGTCTCCAGATGTTGGCCCATATGAAAAGGGGAAATATATTTACAGTGCTATGTAGCTGTAGTGTAATTCATTCTCAATTTAATATGGCAACTGATTGCATGAACCTTGTTGTGATTCAGTTTGCCTGTAAAAAAATTGTGAACACAACTGAATTACTGTTCCCAAGAGCTTACCATCTTTTTTTTAGTGACTTGTGCAAAAAAGGTGGTTATTTTGCGCACCTATACAGTGAAAACAGTGATGAATAATAATTAAATATTAAATATAGAATCACTGAAAGGTGTATACAGTGCACTGATATAACTTAAATAGTGATACTGCAAATGCAAGATCCAAGCAAGCTACTCACCTTTAATTTTTATGTGTCCATGCTTAATGATAAAAATGTAAGTGTAATACCATCTGGTCTAATATACATTTCTAATATACATTTCTATTGAACAAACAATGTTGCACTAAATTGTCATCTTTGTTCTATTGAGGAACACAATGCATCGACCCCAGTTATTCACCTGAGTTTGGAAGAGATCTAAGACTACACCAGTGTGGAAATTGCTATCTATTTGCTGGGAAAGTGTGAGTCCCCATTTTTGGGTGATACCTAGAAGTCACAACATTTTGGAACTTATTGCGCTCCCCAAAGCTACAACTGCATCTTATTGTTAGTGCCTTTTACCACGTACAATTAAGTAACTTACTGTAAAATACATGGTACTTGCTCTGACCATGAGAATCCTGTCTCGTTATCTCTAATGGCGCATTAGGCATTTAAAGGAGAATAAGTTAAATAGCAGAGATGGATTCATATGGAAAAAAATGTAATCCTGACTCCTAGAGGGGATAAAAATGCTTCAGTCTTATGAAGTACATTATCCATCATAGCAAAATCAATGAACATTTTAAAAGGAAGAAAACAGAACAACTGCTCTGTGTCACTCATTAAAGATATGTGTTATATTCGTAATTTTTATTTTGCACCTTTTATACAAATTGGATCCAACAGACTTTCCACTAATACCTCAGATGATCTAGACATGCAGCCACCTCTGAGATGGAATTAGTGGCAGCTAAAAGATTTCCTTTCGCACCTAGCTATGTGGATGCTGATTTCATTTGATCATTTTTCAATCTCTGTAACTAGATTTCATATTCCACCTTGACCTTTGTCGGTTTTTAGCAAGTGTTTCTATCTTTAATATCACAGATGGACTGTAGTATAAATTAAACATTTCTTCATATTATGATTGCTTTATATTTATTTGTATTGTGCAGCCACTGTTTTTTTTTCCATATTTTTATCAAGCTGAAGCCTGTGATTGTGTGTGTCTGTGTGTGTGTGTGTGTTAGGTCCATCCCACAATCTCTTCAAAACCTGTCCACCCCTTTCCCCTGCCCATAACTTCCACCCTCCCCTCCATCATATAATTTCAAACGGCACTTTCAAAAGAAACAATCGATCAGCAAAGATCCTGCTTCCCAGGGTTCACTAAATGGCTGCCTTTTCAGTTTCAATCAATCCTTCAGTCAGTGTAACTCAGCAGCTACAATGTATTCTTATATTACTATGGTCAAATGATCTATTGTTACAGTTTGCAGCTCAAACTGCTGGGAATATTGGCAACAAATGATTCAACAGGAAAGTGTTACAAAGGTCTGGTACTGCTGGGGAAGTGGGCTAAACCTGCTATAGAAATCAATGGAAGCTCAGTATATTAAAACTCATAAAAAAATGTAGTAAGTATTATCAAATACTACAGAACCGATTTATTAAAAATAAAACCCACACATGTAGGATATTGCATGGAGTGCTCCTTAGGCCCTCATTGAGGCCTAACCTATTTATTATCCAGGCCATAGCTTCTTTCAATAAACCTGATATTGTTCTGTCCACATCACACACACACACACACACACACACACACACACACACACACACACACACACACACACACACACACACACACACACACACACACACACACACACACACACACACACACACACACACGCTACCAGGCCCTTTTGGCAGTGAAGGGGTTGAAATGTAGAGCAGGATTTGGAAAGAAAGGCAACCCAGGGGTAACCAGATGCTTGCTCTGGCTTTAAATCCCTCTGGTGCGTCTTCTCTTTTTAATAATTTATGGCTTAATTGATATTGCCATAATATGCCAAAGCTCTATTCAAAAACGCATTGATCACAGCTGACGTTTTCTGGCTGCTCATGGTAATGTTACCCAGTGGAATTCTGTGATGAGGACGGGAATATCAGAGGCCAAGTGAGTGTTACAATTTCCCTGCGTGGAACAAACTTGAAGGTGTTTTGTTTCTCTGAAATAAATACCAGAGAATATCACAATAAGATAAGTATGGGATCAGGGTAATAAAAAAATGGTGCAGTAGGTCAAATACACCATTATAGTACAAGCTGACCACTGACTGATGAAAAATACCTGTCCTGGAGTGACAATAGTGACAGTTTTCTATTTGTTAAAACAGAGTTTCCCTCTACCCGGCATCTATTTTTGTATTTTTTCTTTAAAACGCTATTGCATTGGAGCATATTACATGACACTGCACTGGCGACACATACAATATCTTCCTCCGTTTATACTGCCCTCTGATCACGGAATTACAGGTGCAATTGGCATCTTGCTTCCTGTGCATCTACTTCCACCCTGCAGTGAGCATGTAGGAGCTCGTAAGGGAAATGGAGGACAGTATTAAATAAATAATGTTAATCCAGGAGACACCGAAATTAGAGAGATGAGTAATGAATCTCAAAACACTTCAGCCTTTCTGATATGCAAATGTTATATATGACATTACAAATCCAACATGGCTGCCTCCTGGGTTCCTGCCAAGAGCACAGATAATCGTTTTGTATTTTCCACTTTACATTTGTTCACGGGGATTTCACGTAAGTCTTTGGTATTAAATACGACATTGAGACGGTTAATTAAAGTGCTAGCACCTTTTTGGAAAATCTGATCTTAAACCCTTCAATCCCATCATCACTATGATCCCCCTCCTCCTCCATCATCATCCTCCTCCTCCTTCATCACCCTCCTCCGTCATCATCATAATCATCCTCATCATCATCATCACCCTCCTCCTTCATCATCATTCTCCTCCTCCTTAACCATCATCCTCCTTCATCATGATCATCCTTCATCATCATCATCATCCTAATCCATTATCATCCTCCTCCTCCTTCATCATTATCCTTCTCCTCCTTCATCATCCTCCTCCTTTTTCTCCTCCTCCATTATCATCCTCCTTCTCTTACGCCATTGTCATCCTCCATCCTCCTCCTCCTTAACCATCATCCTCTTCCTACTTTATCATCATCATCCTTCATCATCATCATCATCATCATCATCATCATCATCATCATCATCATCATCATCATCATCATCATCATCATCATCATCATCATCATCCTAATCCATTATCATCATCCTCCTCCTCCTCCTCCTCCATAATCCTCCTTTATCATCATTATCATCCTCCTCTTCCGTCATCATTCTCCTCCTCCATAATCCTCCTTTATCATCATCATTATCATCCTCCTCCTCCGTCATCATTCTCCTCCATCATCCATCCAGATTCTTGTTAACACACTTTATCCTTTTGTTATGTGAAAGTACTATACGCTATAACAATCTGTTACAGTTTTTAAAGCATTAAAACAAAGTGCCCACCACAAATGATATCGTTGTTTGTAGCATTGAAACAATGTGAACCACAAAATAATGGATTTTTCTCACAGCGTTCAACCAAACTGCTCCACAAGGTAAACACATGCTCTCAGTATTAAAATATTGGGCAGAACAGTTTGCTTCAAGCACATTTTGTAACAAAATAAATCACTAAAATATATGAACTTTAAAAGTGGCCCATCCACTGGGTATGTGACAAACTAAAAAGCACAGCAAATAAATAATACCTGTCCATCGGCATGTCTTCCCCAAGCCTGCTTCATTTTCTCCATTGTAACAGATTATACAGTGGTCAAGCTAGAGTAAAGAATTCTGGGTAGTCAAATGCAAATGAGGTAAGTGGATGTGTGACTTTCAGCTTCCTATCCATTTCTATATAAATTTCCTATAGCTTTTGCCTGCTTCATTTCACCATGTAAAGTGAACATTTACTTTGGATGCTCTTCCAAAATGAACAAGTTTATTTTCTACAAGAACACAGTCATTCTTGTTCCTCACTTATTTCCCTCTACTTTTGATCACTACTCTGTCAAGACATCTTTCCCATGTCAGTCATAATGATGTGAGAGCTTGACTAACAGGGGGAAGAAATCTTCACAGCATATTAAACAGGATCTGTATACCCCAAACCTGTCAGCGTTGCCTACAATGCATTTCGTCTATCTCAGATGGCTCAGGTTGCATTACTGCAGTGTGTTTAGACAAGGCATGGGCAAATCCAGTCCATGGGATGGTGGCCTGTGGCCCGCCACAGGTAGGGACTCGCTACCTGGGCCCTACATGTAGTATGGGTGGCGGAGGCAGGGGAGACAGCAGAGTGACGGGAGCCCACCCAGGTGGTCATAATACGGAAGTTGGGATCAGCCGGAAATCAGGCTCAACATCTGTAATCATCAACTAGGTAGGCTCACGCCGTCGTGTATGGACCTGCATCGAGCCCAACTACAGGTAGGGCCTGGGATGGGTGGAGAAGACTGAGAGAGAAGGGGGGTGAGGTGGAGAAGATTTATAGAGAAAGGAGAAGAGTGAGGGGGGGGGGAAGATTGAGCGAGAGGGAGGGGAGAAGAGTGAAAGAGAGAGGGGGTGAAGAATAAGAAGGGGCGATAAGAGTAAGAGAAGAGGGGGAAGAGTGAGAGAGAGGGGGGTAGAAGAGAGAGATGGGGAGGAGGATTAAAAGAAGGGGGGAGTGAGAAATAAGGGTGGAGTGAGAGAAAGGAGAGTGGTGGAGAATGAATGAGAAAAATGGAGGAGGAGAGTGAGGGGGTGAGAGAGTGAAGGGAGTAAAAAAAAAGGGTAAGGGAGATGCAAGTGAGAAAAAGAGTATGTATGGGAGAAGCTGGAGAGTAGGGGAGCATGTGTGGGGGAAGCTGACGAGGGGTAGAGCTTTGGTGAGCTTTGTGGTCCACATACTTAATGTAGATTCTACATTAAGTGTGTGGTCCACAAAGCTTACCAAAGCTTGTCAAGGGGCCCTCCAGCCAAAATAATTGCTCACCCCTGGTTTAGATGTACTACTCTGTTTACAGGATCAGAGCTGCAGCATGTGTGAGAACAGTTTCTTACATCTTATGCAGAATTTTCTTACACCATTTATCAAATAAATGGTGCACAGAGACACATAATGTGATTCATGTCATTATAATAGGTGCACTGTGTAACTCCTACTGACATCCCGAAGTGCAAGCTAGGGCAGACTGGCAAAATTGGGGCAAAATGCTTTGATACATAGGTGCAGGGTAAAAATGCCACGATTTTGCTCCAATATTGCCTTCATACATAGGCCCCTCAATGCCAAAAGCATCTGAAAGGATATTTTAAATGTACGTATTGTCTGAGGGCATTAAATACTAGGAAAATACTATATTTTATACCGCATTGTGGGATGAGCGAGTAAACCTAAGATGGCAAAGATTCATAACATTGAATGAGCCAAAATTTGAAACGCCATCAATTTGTAGATTTTGGAATAAAATTGTCCTAGTATTCTCAAACTTCAGTTAAAAATGGCAATGCCCAGTAAATGTAATTCTCACACTATTGTATGATATTATACAAGCCTATAAATAAGCCTAGTTTCCACTGACAGTCGAGGCACTGTCAGCGAAGTTGTGCAGAAAGGCGGCTATTGTCTGTCACACTGATCAAGCACGGTCACCTTAACTCTCACGTTATTGCGACTCGAAAAGAAATACGGTTAATATAATATCACAAACTGTAAAATACTTCCATGTACCAATGCCAATTGCAGCAAACTGTCTGTAAGTAGAAAAGCAAAAAGCAAAACACAAAACTCATTATATTGACATTGTGGATACTGTGGCAAACCAATCAAAAACCTATTGCTCAGTGAATAATTATCACTGCCACCTAGATGTCAAAGGGCCTCATGCAGTAAGCGTTGATAAGGGAAATATGGCCATGTTATAGCCAAAATTGGGTTTGAGATTCAGTAAGCGCCGATAAGTGCTTCATATCGCCAGGTTTCGGAGCCGATAATTTGGTTATGGCCAGTCGCCTGCCGATAAGCCTGTTTTCGACACTGATCGCCACTTTTTTAAATCGGCTGGATTCAACAAAAAAAACCAGCTTATCGGGGCTGATCGGCACTACGAAATTGAGATGTTATGGCCGATTTCTCCCGCCAACTAAAGTTGGCAGTTTGGACGGGAGAACGATCGCTAAGGCTGCCGGAACGGCACTTAGAAAAAAAAAATCTTCTGTACATCAATGGAAGTCAATGGAGCGGGGACGTATAACAGTATAGTACTGTTTACGTTTCATTGCTCACAATACAAGGGGGATTTGCATTACAGTGTGGGGGCATTCCCTGCATTGTGTCACAGCTGATGTGTCTTATTTGCATAACATTCGACTTTTACATGTTTTCAGCATTTGCGGGTCACATTACTCATCATGTGATGATGTGGCAAGGGAAAATACTATACTACACTCTTAAAGGAGAACCTCACATCATAGCACACATTTTACTCAACTCAGCGACAATTATTTACATGATGTTACACATGTCACACATGTCACACATACACAGTATATTCATCTTCCTTTACATTACACAATGCTTGTAATGTGACACGCATCTTTAAACGTTCATGTACATCTGTCTTCTCATGTTTACATATACTTTTGGGTCCTCCCTATTTTCATGACGTCACTTATTGGACGCTCAATCACATTGCATGTTTACATTGTAACCGTTGCATTACAAGCACTTCAACCTAACTTATACACACATGTACAGTAATTCATCATTGGGACACCTTGTAAACTCATTCTATACCAACTATCCTCCTTACACAAATGCATGCATATGCACACGACTATTCATTGTTGCCAACATGTCACAATAACATGGATAATTACACATGTTACACAAAACTTTTCCCACGTCAATCTCAGCCTTTTTGTCTCATTACATGACTGACTCTTGCGTTCACAAGTGTTACATGCATTGCACATGCAACTATTTATTTGCAAGCAATCTTTGTACAAAGCTTCACGTCACATCATTGCCAAATATCATCATTCCCTGCAGAATACACACAACAAATACTTAGAACAACAAGTGCACACAGCTTGCCACAGAAGTACTTTATTATGTTAATGTAACACCTTGCATTTTACTATGTCACCTGACATCATCACATACCTATTTAAAGGACGCACATTACCTGCTCATTCACAGCTACTCATTTCAAAATGTTGCGAATGTTTAGGAGACGCAGGAACATTCTTTTCTATGACATGCTTGCTGATCAAGAGAATGATATAGGGCAAGGTAGGGACACACCGAGGGACAGTGACAGTGACGCGGATACGACAGGGACAGGGAGAGGGACAGGCCGAGGGACAGGTAGAGGGACAGGAGATCAGAGGAGAAGACAGAGGAGACAACTTGTGCCTCGTCCGCGTCTGTACAGGGAGAGAACCCTGTTAGATGGGATGAGTGAGGAGGAGATTGTAAGTCGCTATCGTTTGAGTTCAGCAGCAATCTTAGCTCTTTATGAGGAGATAAGGGGGGATTTAGATTTTTTCACAGCCAGAGGTCGTGCAGTCCCTGGGCTTGTTAAAATGCTGTGCTCATTACATTATCTTGCTTCCGCGTCATACCAGACAACTGTGGGCATAGTGGGCGGGGTCTCGCAATCTACATTCTCGCGGGCCTTGACCCAGTTTCTCTATGCACTCAATAGACGCGCTAGGAATTATATTCATTTTCCTACAGAGGCAACAGAGTGGCTGGAAGTCAGGACTGGCTTTTATAATATAGCAGGGATACCATCTGTGCTGGGTGCAATCGATTGCACACATGTTGCTTTGATTGCACCTAGTCAGAGTGAGCATGTGTACCGCAATCGGAAGCACTACCATTCACTCAATGTACAGGTGGTATGTGATGCCACGATGAGGATAATGCATGTGGTACCCAAGTTCCCTGGTTCCAGTCACGATTCCTCTATCCTGAGGAACTCTTCAGTCTTCCATGCGTTCGAAGAGGGACATTTTGAACCTGGTTGGCTGCTGGGTGAGTACATATTTACATGTTCTAACACAAAACACATGTTGATTTAGGAATGTTGGCATTGTACAATTTGATCACTAATGTCAGCTTATGTGTGCTCCATTCATTATAGGTGACTCAGGATACGGAATTAGGCCGTGGCTCTTGACTCCGGTGCTAAACCCTCAAACTGAAGCAGAGGACAGGTACAATGCAGCCCATATATCTACAAGATCTGTTATAGAGAGGACATTTGGCCTACTCAAGACCAGGTTTAGGTGTCTGGACAGAACTGGTGGGGCTCTTCTATACAAGCCTCAAAAAGTGTCTGATATTATCCTTGCCTGTTGCATTTTGCACAATGTTGCACTCAGGCACAATGTACAGTCAGACTTAGCTGAGGCTTTGGTAGACGAGCATCCCACCCATGTAGCTGCTGAAAATGAACAAACAGCCAGTGGTGGCCAGACACGACAGAATCTCATCAATTCATTTTTTTCTTGTAAGTACAAACTCATATGTTCCTAGTACTACTTTTATAGTTTAATTATGTTATATTAACAATAATGTTTCTTTATATAACCTTCTGTTAGGACACAGATGAATATGGGTTGCACACCTTTCTTTTCTCTGCTGTGTGCACAAAGGGATGTGGCACCGGTATGTTATTGTTGCACAGGTTATATAATCCCTCTTCAATTGTACTTTAGTTGTGTGTATGTGAATACAACTTGGGTAACAAAGCAATAATATTTTAGCATTGTGTTATTCCTTATGCTAAGACAAAACACATATTATGCCCATAATCATTCATGCTTCTAGTATGCTTACATACAATGTTATTGGTGCAGTGTAACATGTACATCCATATGATGTGTACACCAGGCTGATTTACATTTTGAATGTCATGAAATATACATGGTGTTGTACATTTAACACCAAATACACACTTTGCTGTGTTGTTTACGGTACTGAAGATGGCATGTCAATGTTTGCAATTTATATATTGTTCCTTTGCATTATAGGTATATCTCCAGTATGACTGATCATGGTATGTATATTTGCTGACATCTCTCATAAGATGTGGCTACCTCAATCTTCCTATAATTATTGGAACTAAAAACCCAACATATTGGTTTAAACACAAATGTTACATATATGTACTTTCTGTATCATGTATATGCATTTAGCTACTCTTGAGCTTTCATGTGCATTGTATTACAAAATGATTACTCACATTTCATCACATTTTATGTATGTTTCCTTATAATTTCCATTAATGTAATATAGAGGTGGTTGGAGAAAAGGGGATAACTGTACTTATTTGTTTACTTACGGGAGCACATTCATCACTAGCATAGACACACTTTTTAAGACAACTGTTTGTGTCTCTATCAATTGGTGTAGGATCCATGTATAACACCGACAAATGATAACACCAGCTTTATTATGGTAGCTTATATCATCATATTGACTATACTATGTATTTCTAAACGATTAATAAACACAGTAAACTATAGTTAGTTAGGTTAATGAAATATACACAGAAACGTACTTCATAACATGATGGTGATGTCATATTCAGAACATCATGCATTGGAGGGGACCATAACATCTGGCCAGTAACATTATTTGCTACAGTCCCAAACCATTTTATCTACATACCCATGTAACAAGAGATTTTAAAAATAAATGGCTACTTGGTTGTAAGTGTCCTTTACATTGGGAGAAGGAGTGGCTCACTGAGTAAAGACACACACTGGCACTGATAGTTTGAAGCAGGGGAGTCTGGTTCAATTCCCGGTGTGGGCTCCTTGTGACCTTGGCCAAGTCACTTTATCTCCCTGTGCCTCATGCGGCAAAAAAACATTTGTACGTTCCACGGGCCAGGGACCTCAGGCTGAAACATGTGTCTGTAAATCGCTGCGTACAACTAGCAGCCCTATACATGAACATGCTCATATTATTATTATTATTGTTACATAGTTTCGACAGTCATACGTTCCATTACATATTAGAATACACAAATGTGTTAGCAGAGTGGGAATGGTTGTTATATATAAAACACACCATGTCATAAAATGTTAGTAGTCATTAAAGAACACTCAATAAAAATTCATGAGGCACTCTTTTGCAACATCATTATGTTAATTAAGTGCTTATGCAATATAGGCATAAGGGTATCACATTTTTAATTGTTTGTTAATAAGCGCTGCAAGCAATATAAAATTAGTTCCATATGTAGTATAGTAGTCGGTGGCTCCTCCTCACAATCATCTCATATAAAGGTAGACTCTTCTGAAATCATACATTGATCCGATTGTATCTTCCCCGACATCTCTGAAATACAGCAAACACATGATGGTCAAAGATGGCACCTTACTAGATATGCATCCGTGACAACGCGTTACGCAGCTCTATATGATTGTGTAGATACACACGTCAGTCACTTATATGTTAGAAGTAAAACTGTTCATCAGTATGTAATGTTTCTTTAAATTTGTAGCAGGCATAACTATGTATAAGAAGTGAATGTTGCCTGTATACTGAAAGATGTGCGCGCACATCTTTGTGTGCGCACGCACTTCACGCTTGGCTCCACTAACTGTTAGCGCATGCGCAAAACAAAGCGTACGTTGTGCGTTCAATACATGTTGAAAATACCAGTAAACATAACATCTTTATTTCAAATACAATGAAGACGAAACTACATTCGTTCTAAACGAGTACATCTGTATTCTTTTTAAACAGACGTGTTTGAACAGAAAGCACGGCCGATAACACAATGCGCAAATGCAATACGTGTGACGTCATGTTAAGCCAGCGTGAAACGCACGCTAACACTCCTCCCACTCAATTAACATTCGGCTAACGCCCAGGGTACGCCTACAAACACTGAGCCGCACGCATCACACACTGCAGTTACCGTTACTATAACAAAACATGACAGCCAATAGGCTTTGAGGCGCGCACGTCGCTTGGGGGCGGGACTTACATCACTAATCCTTTTTAAGGACGCCTTGGCCCATGACAAGGGTCCCACGTCATACGTGGTGGACCCGGTTTTTAATGTTGTAGATGTTGCATGATAACAAAACAGGTATGTGTTAGAGTAATGGTAAAATGTTGCTAATATGTTTAAAGGGATAGGAAAGTACGTATATTTATTCCGTCAGCAATGTGTACTACTCTTTCAGGTCCTACTATATTGTATTAGGAAACAATTTGTTTGTGATCGCTACATGTTATGCAGTCTGCAATGTTACGCTGTATCCACGCATTGAAAGTGAAAATGGTGGTTACAAAAAAAAAAAAAATTTAAACGCAGAGTCAACGCATAACGATTGTTATATTTACCATTCTTCTAGAATTAACTCTTCGCCTGGCTGCAACTGGTCGCTCCAGAAATGCAAGGCATTTTCATCCACGCTTAACCCAACCGCTGAATCCAGTATGGCACATATCTCCTCCAGGATGCGCTCATAGGAATCGCCACTGCTTTCTTCAAATAATTGGTCGGGAGGTAGGTTCATTTCTTCCGGTTCCCATTCCAATGCATTTTCAGCTGAAAGGCTTGGTACATAATCATAGTACTTTTGTTCTTGTACAATGTGGGTTTCAGGAATGGAGGCTGCAGATATTGCAGCACGTATCGATTCAAACGGATCAGTAGTAGCGGATACATTGCTATTGCCATTAGGAATAAATATGCCTTTCACGACAATATAAGTGCCGTCTTTCAGGAGAAATTGTTTTTCCGGGGCAATCTTCCAGAAACCATAGGGGTGTTGTAGCTTATCCTGGTCACGTTCAAAAAAGTCATTACTTGATAAAGTGAATCTTATTGAGGAATTAAAATTCCGTGCATGCTTACGGTCTTGGTAATAAGGATATTTTGCTCGAATGAAATCATCGATTTGGCGTGTGCTTGCTTTCTGTCCGCGACTGTTCAAGATGGCTTCACAGATCATGTACTTATACCCTAAAAGGGGATTAATATTGTTAACGAATTCATCAGCCATGTCTGAGTAGCACAAAAGCTGTGTGCAGGTCTGTGTTATTTGCTCATCAAAATGAATGTGCTGAATGGCTAACAAACTCCTGTTTTTCCTTGTCAAGGTCAACAAAACTAACTACTTTGACTCCTTATTTCAAACGCCAATTGGATTTGTTTGTCTAATTGGGTTAACAGTTGTGGTTCGTGATATGGGACTGTGGGAGAAACATTTCTCCTTCTTTTATCTCGTTTGTGAAAAACATCCCTACACTTTGAATGCGTTCACATAGTGTTTTTTTGAAAACTAACAAAGACCAGTGTGTGAAAATATTTCTTAGCCAGGCATATCAGTAAAAACACACCTGCAAAAAGAAATGTTTTTTCCCCGCTTACATTTCTGTGTGTATGTGAAAGTCTGGTTAACTCCCTGTCTGCATGAGTTTAAATACGTGTGTATATATATATATATATATATATATATAAATATATCTCTTATAAAAATATATATATATTTATATATTATATTTTATTTTTTTTTATATTGCAGGAGTACACACAACATTGATGGCATTAAGTATACCTTGTATGAAACCTATTTAAATGGTGAGAAACATGATTGAATTAAGTAATAAACATTTGTTTAAGCACAATACTGTTAGAGTCTCATACTTAGGATATTTCTCAAACATTAGGCCTGTATTATTAAAATAGTGTTTTCACAAGGAAGCATGAAGTGTATTAGTTTGTGTATACCAGTTTATATAGTACTATATATATATATATATATATATATATATATATATATATATATATATACACATATATACATATATATATACACATATATACATATATATATACACATATATACATATATATATATACACATATACATATATATATACACACTCACACACTCACACTCACTCAGTGTGTGTGTGTGTGTGTGTGTGTGTATATATATTATTATACATTCTGAGATGTTATAGAAACGAACACACAACTGATTAAAGGACAAAATTACAATGGCCAAGCAAGGCAAAGGTAAGTAATAATTTACACATAATCCTGCTGTACACGTACAAGAAAGATGTTTGCACTTACTTAGGTGTTTTAATAATTGCATGTGACTAATATGCATATGCAATTCTTACATCAATTAACACACCCAAATGCAATGTTTTGCTGCAAAGTCAATGGCAGCTTCTCTAAACTTAGCAACTGGCTCCTGGTGGACCATTACTGAACAGACGATTACAACATAAATATTTATAACACAATTAATTATGAGTGTTAACATTTCCAAAACTTCACGTGTACAAGAACATAGTTGAAAGTTTGGAAACAACACAGTCTTCAGAATACATACAATAGTAATTAGATAATCTGAAGTCAACAAAACAAGGCCAAAGACATATTTTCTGAATTATAACATTTATTTTTTTTGTTCCTTTTGCGAGCGAGTAACAGGCCTGCTTGTTGTCTCTTGAATTTTCCTTTTTCTTTTGCCACCAACTTTAGGCACAACAGAGCCACTTTGAGTGGCCTCTGGCACTTCACGGGCAGGGCTTGTGGCCAGTGACTGTTCACCTACGGGGCTTGTGGCCAGTGACTCACCTACAGGGCTTGTGGCCAGTGACTCACCTACAGGGCTTTTGGGCAGTGATTCACCTACAGGGCTTTTGGGCAGCGATTCACCTACAGGGCTTTTGGGCAGCGATTCACCTACAGGGCTTTTGGGCAGCGACTCACCTACAGGGCTTTTGGGCAGCGATTCACCTACAGGGCTTTTGGGCAGCGACTCACCTACAGGGCTTTTGGGTAGTGACTGTTCACGGACAGGGCTTGTGCCCAGTGACACATGTGAGCAAGTTGGTAGACACTGCACAAGTGATGGTTGGTCTGTTTCATGTGTGTCTTGTTTTGTTTTTGTCGCCTCCTTTGTAGGTGTCTGCTGCTGAATTTGTACAGATGGCAGCGGTAGGATGTCATCAGGAACCTGCACAGCAATGTCTGCTACTTGACCGGTAACATTTGGGCCTGGTGAATGAATATCAGATGAATGTGGTGAAAACTGACCTGCATGAACAGATCCTGGCTGGGAGGTGTTGAATTGTGGTACATTAGTCATTCTTCAGTAATTAGCTTGTGTTTGCTGAACAACTAATGCTTCGAATGAGGTGTTGATTTTTTGCAACTGTTTAGGCACTTCAATGAAGACTCTGTGGAGATGTGCCAATTGTGATACTGTTTCTTCCTGCAGTCCAATCATCCTTTCCAGCACTGTCATCATGTCTGAATGGCGACGATTTTCTGCGTCCACTATTTTTCCCTCTGAAGCTACAATTGCATCGTATGTGGAAGTTGATGGACGATTTGGCGGTACAACAGTTTCTATTGGCACCTCTTCATGGTCACATGATTGTATTTCAGTCTCTTCTGTGGCGTCATCCTCATCATACTCATCATCCTCATCACCATGATGTTCTAAAAAGAAATGTACACATTATTAAATGGCATGTTAATGTATGCTGTGTTACTATGTAATTGTACTGTGTCCTAAGTAACACCTAACATGTTAGCATACGTTTTATAACCTCATTAAAAACTACCTTGACTTACGAATAATGTTTGGACTCAGTATGAAATATGAATGAATGAAAAGTTGCTCTAAACTCAGAAGTCCTACATGATAATTAACATCACTAACACAATACATGTTGCCTTACACTTAATTTTCACTGACACTAAGTAATCCTATTTAAAGAAGATGTGCAAAACAAATAATGCACATGACAACATAACATATAGAAGAGCACATATTATATGGCCAGCAAATGATACACTCACCTTCTAGTAGTGTTGAGCTGGCTGACCCAGGTGAAGACACTTGTTCCATCTCAGGTGACACATGTCCTCCAGGGGCAACTATATATAACAATAACATAAGTTTTACATTTACATGTGTAAATATTGAACAAACACTTATTGTATGTTCTGTATTTATGATTAACTAACAACATCAGTTCCTTAACCGAAAATGTGTGTGAAAGTGAACATAAATAGTTGTAATAACACTGTACATGCCTGTGTACTTAGAATTTTTGAGTTCCCTAACATACAACATACTATGTTTCTGCAGTAATGCGTGAGGATAAATAGATTAAATGAGTACATAAAAATCATATGTTGTGTAGTGATATCAGTATCATAATGTACATAACTATCATGAGATGACCATTCACAATGGTTATCATGAAGGTGGTCATATTGCAAAAAGTGTTATTTTTGGTAGAGGATATGTGTGGTACATTAATCGAAGATGTGGCACACCTGAATGTGGCTGTGACTCAACAAGACAACACATGCAGTGTGTGATAATGTGTCTTTCATAGTAGTTCAACTATAGATATGAGTGAACTAATGTGTGACGTACGCTTTGATAAGTAATGAGTTGTTGGGGCATTTAGTAGCTAGAGTTAAGCTTTCAAATGAGTGTGATTAACTTCAGTTGTGCTATTCAGGTTGTAAGAAAGGTATTCCCTTCCCCAAAAAGCCTAATCAGCCACACCTTTCAATGACTTGAAACAGGTGCAAATGGTGTGAACTAAGTTGACCGTGAAATGAGGCTGTAATTAGTGTGTGTGCTGAACCCCACCCCCTCTGTTGAAGTGTATGCTGTGATGAGATATTAATTGCAGCTGCTTTAACACAATGGTAGATGAGCTAAGTAGTCATCTGCAGTGTTTAAGTGATGAAAACAATGACATAACATATGATACGTGTGCCTCATTATGCTGTCTGTATATGACATAAAGCAAAAATGGACCTTTTCATAAGCAACTATAGATGTGTTAGTGCCAGTGATGTTTGTAGGCCGTTACATGCAATTTCTTTGATGCATGCTTAAAATAGGCAGTAATGTCATGTTTGTCGGAGTAAAATCAATAAAATACACAATAATATGATACATATTTCTGTTCTGTACCTGTAGCTACTAATAATTTCTCATGAACATGTGTTACACATGTGTACTACCCTGTTGTTCCCCATCTTCGCCCACCATCAATTGCTTCCACTGCAGCTATGCATTTTGGGAATTCACATGTAAATGAGCACGCAATGGCACGTGCTATATTAGTTACTGCTTTTAGTAGGACTACTACATATATGTCTATTTTGAGATATATATATACAGAATCAGACATATACATATATAGATGCAGGTATGCTTATATTGTGAAGACAGTATAAAAAGCAGTGTAAATATGCAAAATAACTGTAAGCAACGACACGCCTAGTACAGTAATATTTATCACCTGCTGGAAATTGTGACGGATAAATTCCAATGTCACGGTCACCAGCCAAGCCTTCCACGACGACGGTAAGTAATTTTGGCCGAAGCAGCTCCTCCAATGGAGTCAATATGAGACGTTGTGGTGTGGGCCCACCTCCAGTGCCAGTAGCATGCACGCGTTGGTCTTGTATTTTCTTTTTCAATTTGGACCTAATATCATCAAATCTTTTCCGACAATGATACTTGTCCCTGACACTATTCCCACAGGCATTGACACCAATGACTATTGTGTCCCACATTTCTTTTTTGCTTGCTGCACTTGTCCGCCCTTGAAAAACATATAAAAGATATGAGGTAAATTAATAATAATATAAGCACCAGTTTCCTACACTGCTAGCTGTTCCAAGAGATAGCAAACATGCTGTTTTATGTGTAATATGTGCAGCACATGAGCATTCACTACTAAACCTATACATGTAAGCAAGGTTGCATTCATATTGTATGCAGTTCTGGCAAATTGACCGCCTGTGTTTATTTGTCCTTGTAAGGCATGATAAAAAGCTGTGTTTCCACACTAATGAACATAGAAAGATATTGTGTACCCATATTTGCATATGAACAAAACTCAGATGACCTAGGATCACATGTATTTGAATAATAAATGTAAAGTTACACTTACCTACTAAATGTCCATAGAGACTGTCATAGTGCTCCAGAATGCCAGTGACAAGAGCCCTATTTTCCTGGTCATTGAAGCGAGGATTACGTGGCTTCTCCACACGTTTTTTCCGAGCAGGTTTAGGGTCAGAGCTTGGCTGGTGCTGACTGGACTCTCCTTCTTCCAATGGAAGAGCCTCCAAAAGCTGGCCACCAGCAAGCACGCCACCACCAGACACCCCATCAGCAACTGCGCCACCAGCAGCACTCCCAGCACCAGCACTCCCACTCCTAGCACCAGCACTCACACTCCTAGCACCAGCACTCACACTCCTAGCACCAGCACTCACACTCCTAGCACCAGCACTCCCAGCACCAGCACTCCCACTCACAGCAACAGCACTCCCACTCCCAGCACCAGCACTCCCACTCACAGCAACAGCACTCCCACTCCCAACAACAGCACTCCCACTCCCAACAACAGCACTCCCACTCCCAGCAACACCACTCGGTGCACCAGCAACATCACTCCCCTGAACAGAACGTTCACTCCGACGCGTACTCCCACGAGTAGCACTCCCACTCCCACCAGCATCACTCTTCCCACGCTTTGCGGGCATACTTCCAGCACTCACAAAAAACAGACAAGAAATGTACAGGCAATCACACGACCCACTTCCACATATAAAACAAGACAAAGATGTAAACAAAACAACAAAGGACAAAGCTCACCCAATACACAACAAGTCTCTCAGTCAATATGCAAATCTTCAATCGTCCAGCTCTGTGCGTCTCTCTCTCTCTCTCACTCCCAACAACACAGAGAATGATTAGCAGTACACGTTGCCTTTAAATATGGCGCGCAATCAAAAACATGCTTGTTTCGCCTGATTCAGCAAGATTTGTGATTGTGCAACCTAACAGCACCCCGCCACGCACGCCGATACACCTGTGTGTGATCGGCTCATCATCGTGAGAGTCGGCGGATTTGTTTTCTGGTTGATTTTGAATGTATTCGGCACTTACTGCATACGGAGAGGGAAAAACGCCAATAACATGACTAATCGATAAGCTTGCCGATTTCACATAATCGTCGCTTACTGCATGAGGCCCAAAGTAAATCTACAGGTTGTTGTTGTACAGAGTTGTTTGTTACGGTAATTACCAATTTATTTTCATTTTGAATATTTAATTTCTCTGAAAACGGTTCAAGGAAATTGTCTAAAATTTAGTAGAAGTTGCAAAATAATAATTTTATGTTTTGTATCATGAATCTGATCGATGATATGTAATGCACACACAACCAAAGTGTGCACAAAGTCTAGTTCGGTGTTTTTCAACAGAGGTCCCTTGGGTTCCCCGGCCGTCGCTAAAGGATTCCCTGCAATTTGCAGGTAATTTGAAAACTGTACCTAATACAGAATAATTTACAATGCATCTGATCTCGGACGCGCTATTAGAGAGGGTTGGGGTTCCTTACAATGCATCTGATCTCAGACACACTATTAGAGAGGGTTGGGGTTCCTTACAATGCATCTGACCTCAGACGCGCTATTAGAGAGGGTTGGGGTTCCTTACAATGCATCTGATCTCAGACGCACAATTAGAGACGGTTGGGGTTCCTTACACTGCATCTGATCTCAGACGCGCTATTAGAGAGGGTTCGGGTACAACTATTAATGAAGTTGCAAAGGTGATACTGAGACCACAGCACACATTTGCCAATATTTTGCACCCAAGAGCTTCATGACACTGCAATCTATTTATAGCAGCACAGAAATTCAATATGTTTGAAGGACATGTCCTCAGCATTTAGTACAGAGGAATAAAATATCTGTACCCCTGAAATCATTCCATTGTAAGGGTATCACGTGCATTTCTATTATACCCCTTTACATCCATCTATTGCCACATCATAGTTCAAAGGGATCACCTTCTTATAAAGTATGAATACCAGTCAGCACATATCAGTTGCCTCCATTAACTTTAATAGAATAGCTCTCTTTAAAGCCCAATATCCATCCATAAGTGCAGCAATACAGTGAGGTCTATAAAGATAAATAATGCATTAGATAAGGTTAATAACCTACTATATAGTAGTCACATTACTTGTATTGAGTTCTGTAGGACGAGCTATACCTATTACACAGAAGTTTGTGTGTGTGGTAAGTTCTATAGGTCAGGGGACTTCCATAGGAACGGCTTAGAAGAGCCTCCAGTAGAAGTAAAGTAACTACAGTGGTACCTACTTTTAAATGCAAAATATGGGAGGATCTGATATTTGCTAAAGCAGCCCCAAGCAACACATGTAGTGCATAAACAATCCTTATATGTGATTGTGGGCACTGAGTAGATGCACCACCATACATGTTACATGTATGTAACAACATCAGCTCTATCAGGTACATGTGGCAGGCAAATGAGAAGGAACTCTTCATCTTCTTTGGTCTTTCCTAGGAAAGTATCAGACACATACTGTGTACATCACACATTTTGAAGCACCATTCCTGATCAATGGGTAGGGTTGGTCAGCTATGGAGCACCTGATCCTATTATACCAAGAAGAAGAAGAACAGCAAGTCTGCATCATTATCCAAAACATAGGAGTGGAACTTCTCTGGGCTGGTGAAATATTGGGAGAGAACAAAAAACAGGACTGGCTGAGCCTACTGGTCTGACTGCAAGAAGTCACTGCAGCCTGCACCAGCCCCCCCCCCCCCCCCCCCAAGCCCAGAGCCGCACAGAGTGGAGGCTGTCCTGGTTACGTCACACGGCACTGGTTTGCTGCGGTAGCAGGAGGAGGTGAGATAGAGACTGGAGCAGAGGATGTTGTCGCCGTGGAGACGGGATCCGACTGTTGCCAAGGGGTGGGGTAAGGGCGGTGACGTCACCCTGCGGCTCAGAGAAGGAGATGCTCTGAGAGTGGAAAACAAGAGACAGAGGAGGAATAAACAAAGAGAGGAGAGAGAGAGACAGAGTGATTGAGGAGAAAGAAACAAAGAGAGAGAGAGAGAGGGAGAGACAGAGGGAGAGGGAGGAAGAGAGAGAGAGAGAGAGAGAGAGGAGAGAAAGAAAGAGACAGAAGAAGAGAGAGAGAGAGAGAGGGAAGAGAGAAAGCAATAGGTAGACAATTATAGAAAGGCAGGATCCATCAGTAGGGACACAGGAGTGAGACTGAACCTGTCCCATGTTTGCTTGGCTGTCAGTGTCTATAGGGTGCTGTGTGTCTACATAGGGGCCTGTGTGGCTGCCAGTGTCTATAGGGGGCTGTGTGTCTCTATAGGGGGAGGTGTAGCTGTCAGAGGCAATCTTTGTAAAGTCTGGTTATACATCTGAGCAGTCCCTGAAAGCTCGGGGTCTCTGCATGCTATCTCAGTCATATCTCTGATTTGATTGCGCCAGGATTGGGGAGTCTCTGGGTTTTTGTTACTGTAGGACTAAGTTTTCCTTTGGTAAATCATTAAGATTAGGATGTCCCTGTTTGCATCTGTATGCTATGGGTCTTGCTGCGATGACTGTGTAAAATTGGGGGTTGTCTGGTTATTGTCAGTGTAAGATTGAAATCTGTCTTGTTATTGAATATATAATATTGGTATCACTCTGGTTCTGGTTTCTGTAAGACGTGGGGGTTGTCTTCTTCTTATTCTTCTTATTGTCTATGTAAGATTTGTATCTCTTTGTTATATCTCTGTATGATTTGTATCTCTCTGTTATAGCACTGTAAAATTGGGATCTCCCTGGTTATTATCACTGTAATATTTGGGATCTCCCTGTTATCACTGTAACATTTGGGATCTCTCTAGTTGTTATCACTGTAACATTTGGGATCTCCCTTGTTATTATCACTGTAACATTGGGATCACCCTAGTTATTATCACTGTAATATTGGAATCCCTCTGAGCATTTATGAAATTTCTGTTTTAGACTGGTATCTGTTTACATGTTTTACCCAGATTGTGGTCCCTCTATGTAACATTTCTGTATGGTTTGCATCTGCATGCCTTCTCACTGTCTCGAGGTGATGCTGTGTTATTGATCAGTAGGTCTGGAGTATCTCTCAGTCCTGTCTGTGTAATAGATTGCCGTCCCTCTTGCTTTTATTTCTTTATGATCAGCGTCCATTTGGGACTTTTCTTGTCCTTCAGGCCCGGCTGGGCTATTTAAAATCACGCTCTGCCTTCAGAGATGCGATAGGAAGACACATGGTTCTCGTCCTCCTTCTCTCGGCCTATAAACTCGGCAGGTTCTTCAACATGTTCAACAGTGACCGCCTCCTGGTGCCAGCCTATGTCAACAATATGTGCTGGTGGCACACTTCAGCAGGGACAGGCGGAGGTCAGGAGGTGTCCCCCGGGGTCAGTATGGATGTGCAGGCGGCTTTGGACAATGTCCTGCCTGAGCTGCATGTTGCCATCTCTACCCTAAAGCAGGAAGCGTGTGCACAGAGCATCCGCAACAGCATCTCCGAGATATTTCAGCTGGTGGAGGAGGCGTGGGTAATGCCAACATTGGGGAGAGAGGTTGCCCAGGGGCTCTGTGAAGCTATCAGGCTGGAGGGTGCACTGGACCTGCTCCTCTACCTACTGCAGACAGCTGAGATAGAGGTGAAGTATCAGGCCTGCCAGCTTCTGGAGCAGATTTTGGTTGCAGAGAACAGGTAATCCCTCCTCACAAACACTGCTGTATATGCGGGACATTTGCAGAATTTCTCAATTACGTTCATATATTTCTAGAAACCAAGAATTCCCTGATAAAAGCAGTTTGTTTTTGTTTTGTTCCTTAGTTACTTTTCAGTTTTTCTGTTTAATTTCATGTAAATACTTTTTTTTTTTAATTACTGTTGTCATAAATATTTGTGTTTTTAAAAGTCAGTCGATCAAGGTGATTGTTTAAAATATCCAGCCTTAAGTGTTTTATGTTCATAAAACATTGTATGAGGTTGGGATCATAAATGTATGCTATCACAATGCATTATTGCCCTAGTATGGGAAATTCTATTTCCCAGGCACATTCTCATTGGCAGAAAAAAAAGTGTCTTTATCCCTCTGAACAAAAACTGAACCCTTGAAATGTGGACCCTGTAATTGTTTTCAAATCAGGGTTTTTAGGTGCAAGTTTTTGTCTTTTAAACCTGGATTCAATTACCCACATTGTATCATATGGTCGTGCCGTTATTTGCATAAACACATTTTGACAGGACAGATTAGAAGTGGGTGTCAAGAGAGCATACGATGCACAATTAATGTGTTGAGGGCATAAGAGCAATTTATGCCCTTTTTTTATTTATTAGTTTTTAATATAGGTTTGAAGCAGGGGGTCTCCGGAGCTGAACCCAATTAATTTCAGCACCATGGGACCCCCTGCTTCCTGAGAAACTTACCTCCAAAGGGGGTGCTGGTTTTTAACACACGTGACACAATAGAAATAAGTGCTTCACACATAAAAGTAGACATTAAAAAAGGATTCCTTGTCCTGCAGAGCTTACAATCTAATATAGAAGTATACATAACAAAGACAAATACAATCAAAATCAGAATACCACTAGTTTGTTATTTTTTTTTAAAATAATGAGGTATTTCATTTAAATAGGTTTGTAAATGTCCAGTCTTTGTTCTGAGAGCATTGTATAATTCCTCCTAAAATGAGACTAAAGGAGCTCCTCCAGCCCATTGTTTAAAAGGGTTAGAACTTCTTGAAATGAGACACAGTACCTCTCCTTTTCTTAGCCACTCCAACCCCACTGCTTCCAGGGTGTGAAGACAGCTTAATGTTTTACTTACTATTAGAAGGACAACTACTCCATTCTGCGTTTTCCATCACAACACAAGGGATTAGTTTGCCAGTTGTATGACATTATATTACATTCAATTCACAGTCACATATTTTGTTTATATACATTTCGAGGGTTATGAATAATGTGAATGCTCCCAGGTCTGGGTATAACTAATGGGTTCACTAAAGATTAGCCGATGGAACAAAATAATGTCAATATCAAATAGTAAGAGCTAACACTCTTTCGAGAATGACACCCACACCTAAACTGAGACAGCAGGTGAAAACATGGAATGAACCACTGAGTAATGATAAGGAAAAATCCAGCACTCCACGGATTTTGCAAAAAAGTTCAAATTTATTGCGCCATACACAACGACCGTTTCGACCTTAGTAGGTCTTTCTCAAGTGAAAAGGCGTAATGCCTAAGACAAAAAAACGGATATATATACCCCCCACATTCAATAGAAAAGTAATAAACACTAAACACCTGCACATTTAGCAAACAACACATAATGTCCTTATTGACAATCTTATCTTTAGGCTTCCGATTGGCTATAGCTCCTGTTGTTGATAACCCTCTCTGCTGCTTCTAATCCTGGTTGATTCCTGATGTGTCCGGAAGTGCGCCATGCGCATGCGCAGTCATGCGTTCCACGCATACATTTCGCGCATTACGCACTTCCGGACACATCAGGAATCAACCAGGATTAGAAGCAGCAGAGGGGGTTATCAACAACAGGAGCTATAGCCAATCGGAAGCCTAAAGATAAGATTGTCAATATGGACATTATGTGTTGTTTGCTAAATGTGCAGGTGTTTAGTGTTTATCACTTTTCTATTGAATGTGGGGGGTATATATATCCGTTTTTTTGTCTTAGGCATTATGCCTTTTCACTTGAGAAAGACCTACTAAGGTCGAAACGGTCGTTGTGTATAGCGCAATAAATTTGAACTTTTTTGCAAAATCCGTGGAGCGCTGGATCTTTCCTTATCATTGTTCATGCTTGGATAATCACTACAGGTATCCCTCTTGAACCAGCAGCACCAGTAATACTGTTTGTATATTTATTTAATGGTGTGCAGCATATCACTATTTCCATGAACCACTGAGCAACATTACAGAGTTTCTTGCTTCATACCGACATTCCCAGCTTGTTTCAGTAGCCCTCATACATCACACTGGGAAAACATTGCAGACATCATCGGGGGGGGGGGGGGGGGGGGTAGTTACAAAAACATGATAGCTGCAGTCTCCATTTGCTTGAATAGCAGTTAACGCACAATCACAGCTATAGCGCTTTAATGAATCTCCCACAAAGGATTCTGGGAATAGACATAAAGAATGAGCATCTGCGTGTAGTTTTAGGTACATCATCAATTCGTAGAGGAATCTTTTAAACATCTTCAATATACAGTGTTACCCAATGTGTACTGATTAACCATTGAGTGAGAATGCAAGGTTAAAGGAACTAGACACATTTGTTCTTATCTGTGGGTGGTGACGCCGCATAGTCAGTTGTAAACCATCTAAAAGGGTATGCAAACATTGCGCAGGGTATGCAAACTTTGCTTATTGTGACACAACCTCCAATATTGATCTTCTATTGAGTCTTGGGATGCTGCATGTTCAAAAGTACAGTTTGTACTGAGCTTGCAAGGCTGGCTGCCAGAGACTCACTTCCTCTTTACGGACCATCAAAAGGCTGGAATATAACCCCGAGAACTGCAACACAGTAGAGACATCTTCCATTAGGAAAGTTTATTTTAGCAACTTTTAATTAATGTTTCTAAATTCACCATTCTGGCACATTACAGAAGATGGAACTCTATGTGCTGATCTAATGATGTTCTGTGTGTGTGCAGTACTACATACTTTATGTATTTATTGGTGTGTTGTGTTTGGCCTAGGTGCTGTCAATTGTGGGTATACACAAAAAACAACACTAGACTGCTTCCTCACACGTGCCTTCCCTTGTCTCTGGATTATGTTCTCCCTTCTGAATAGTGTTTACTGTTATATTCCTTTATGTATGTTAATTCATTGCAGTCTATGGGGGATTGACTAAGCCCCGTTAATGTGTGTTGGTGCTTGATCTGCGTTAACGGTCATTCAAGTCAGTTGCGGTTAACATACTGTAAATACAGCTGTGATACCTGTTGTCAGAGCTTCATGAGCACGCACTAATGCATAAAGGCTGGAAATATAATGGTGCAAAAAGTGATACACATTTATCACCGAAAGAACGTTATATTTCTTTCAATTAGATATTTGTATTTGATGAGTTGCAGTTTACAGGTTTGTCTCAAAATTGCAACTGAGAAATGCAAAAGCTCCCTATGTTCTATCCTCTCCATTCTCTGTTTTACCCACTGGGGTCTTCACTGTCTTTTTCCTTTTAGAATCCATTCTATCTCTTTACTCCATTCTGCATCTCCAGTGACTCCTATATTTGCCCACTCTTAGTCTACACCTCCCGTTCCCACTCTTGAAATTCCCACCAGCGGTGTCCACTATATATTGCTTCCCTTCTTCAGCAATGTCCATTGATTGCCTTTCCCATAACTGTGTCTCTCTTATAATCCCTGTAAGATATTTTGATTTCTACGTTCATGAATGCTCTCTGCCCCCTGATCCCGACAAGGGGGCCTATGCAGAGAGCAGCGAATTTTCGAAATTCGCCATTTTTTGGAGAAAATCGCGCAGAAAACAGCAGAAAATGGCGAGTTCCGAAAAACGCGCCAATTTTTCTTTTCTATTTGTAAAACTCGCCTCGCGGCTGGCGAGAACCTCAATCTCGCCAGTTTAAAAAATATCCGTATGCAGAGAGGCGCGAACGGCATCTAGCGGCTGTTCGCGCCAATAAAATGGCGCGATTGTCTCCGTTTTGCCTCGCCAAAAAAAACTGCCGCTCGCGGCCATTGCAAAGGGGAAAAAAAAGGCGCGAATTTGTTTTAACACATTTCTGAAGCGCGCATCTCGCCAATTTAAACTCGCCACACGCATCCATGTTAAACATAGCAGAATTCGCACTTTTCTGCATATGGAGATTAAAACTCTCCAAAAAAGCTACTTTTTAATAAATTCGCCAATTTTAAAATTCGCTGCTCTCTGCATAGGCCCCAAGGTGTGTCCACTATCTATTCACCCACAGCCCTGTTAGATACTGTATGTCTACTGTCTATCCTCTCCCGGCATGTCTGCAATCTCTCTTGTCCACTGTGTTTCTTCACCTTCTTCTTTCTCTCATGAGTCACCACGGTATGGTCCTACCTCTGTTCCCATCCACCTATGTTTTTCTGATTTTCTCGTCACTTTCTAAAGTGTCTCAGCGCCTCCTTTGGAATTCTTCACTTGTTATCCCCTCCCATCAGAGTACGCACTTAGCATGTACATGCATATAATACTCCTGAAATCTCTTATCCACACATCAAAATAAAGTTAAGGAGCATTTGTACGCATTATACTTAACTATAGTTACATCAGCCCCTTAAAGTTTCACTTGTCCACTGTGGAGGCTCAGTAGTGGACCACTTGTGCAGAACCTCATTAGAGGCAATGCTGTCAATCACTACTTTGCTTGCCAAATTCACACCCGTCATACCTTGCATATCGCAATATAAGGCACGACTTTGGTAAGGCCAGTGATGATTGACACCTCCAGTCTGATTCCTCTCGTGGTCTTTACCCCATCAAGTTTTGATCGTGGTCTTTACCCCATCAATATTTTCAAATATATTGAAATATTCGGCAATCAGCGTTGACTTCTGTGATCTTTCATTTCATTATTATTGTTGTTCTTTCATACTGTAAGTCATTAGAAACAATCATTATAATGCTTGTTATATACTGTATGTGTTTGTTATATGTTTTAAAATTGTTACCCTTGTGTTATATTACAGATATAGGACTGTATTTACTGCCGCTGGAAGACACCTTCCCACCCATTAACTAAGAAATGGCCTATAATGCTTGGCATACACAGTCTTCACAAGCTCAAAATCCAAACCCACTGCATTGTATATATTTATTTGTGTCAATTGGAGTACTACTGGGATAGTGACCTCAAGAAAACAACAATAGACAAAGAGGCCCCAATGTTACATCCAATATGACACATTATTTAATTCAATACTATCTGTTTTTTTCTTTTCATAAGTATGGGTCATTTAGTGCAATCCTTTGGCCAAAACATTTCAAGCCTGCAACTACGTCAAGGTAGCACCCTATCAGCAGGTCCTACACTACCGGTTGTATATTGTGTCTTTTGTATTTCTTCCACTGCACAGAGATAAGAGGACACAAATAATATAGCCAGCAGCATGGGATGCGTGACAGGTATGCAGTGCCTAAAGGGTTAACATTAAGAAGCACTATATGTGCTATGTATGAGCTACAGTGCAGGTAAAACAGGTTAAAAAACAGAAGTGCCCTAATATAACTAAATAACTAAACTACATAACAACAAAAAAAAGAACAGCTACAGTAGTATTGAACGAAATATTTTGTCATATTGAATGTAGCATTGGAGCCACTTTGTCTATTGTTGTAGAGTATACTGCTCTTGGGACTGAAATTCTCCTTTAGCATTTAAAAAGAAATAGTTCTATTCCATAGATAAAAATTAAATGCAGCCTCTGCCTCCCATGTTTTGCCCCTTATTCATTCTTTTAGTTTTCATCCGCAGAGATCGTATCGCACGTGTTGGACTGGGGGTTATTCTGAATCTCACCAAGGAAAGGGATGACCCCCATCTTGCCCGCAGCCTCTCTGGTATCCTGGAGCACATGTTCAAACAGTCCGAAGAGACCTGTTACCAGCTCATTTGTGATGGAGGCTTGGACTCCATCCTCTTCTGGTGCCGCTGGACGGACCCAGTGGTTCTGCGGCACTGTGCCGTGGGCCTGGCTAACTGTGCTATGTATAGTGGACCCTCTAACCAGCGCTTGATGATCGAGAAGAGAGCACCTGAGTGGCTTTTCCCTCTAGTCTTTTCCAAAGAGGATGATTTGATCCGGTTCCATGCCTGCCTGGCTATCACTGTTCTGGCAACAAACAAGGAAATCGAGAAAGAGGTGGAGAGGTCGGGCACGCTTGCATTAGTTGAGCCCTTCATCTCTTCCCTGGACCCTGAGGAATTTGCGCGCTGCCTCTTGGACAGCAGCGACAACACACAGGGCAGGACTGCTGGCGACCTGCAGCGGCTTGTGCCTCTGCTGGACAGCTCCCGGTTAGAGGCTCAGTGCATTGCTGTCTTTTATCTGTGTGTGGAAGCTGCGATCAAATCTCAACAGAAGAAGACAAAGGTAAACAAGAGGCTCTGTTCAACCCCTTACCAAGTACAAATAGAAACTGGATATGGGGAATGCATTTAAACAATAATATTAGTCTCCTTACAGAAATTGCTGCTTTAGCATAGTATTGATTTCCCTTTTAAAAGTGTTGTACAGTACCTTGGAAGGATTATTGGACAAAAGTATTATGTGATATACTGTAGAACCATGATCTGTGTTTTTGGCAAGCATACCGAGTATGCATTATTTGTAAACTTCATGCTAATTACAGAAGTGATGCTGAGGTGTGTCTGCACATACAATAACATAGTAAATAATAACTTTATTGCATATAGTGCCTTTCTCTCTATAGGACTCAAAGTGCTTCACAATTACAGTACAGTGCATGGTAAGCAACACATAGAAATGTTACCGACACAATCCCCGCCCAGATGAGCTAACAATCTATGTTTTGGGGAAATAAAGTGACTTGCCCAAGGTCACAAGGAGCTGACACTGGGAATTGAACCAGGTTATCCTATTCAAACTCAAGAGTCTAGAGTCAGTGTCGTAACTCACTGAGCAAGTCCTAGTACCAATCCAGTTGTGAAATATACTGGACACCTAACAAGCTCCTATTGAACCCGCAAAATAACCACAACATATATATAAGCATATGAGTGTCACAGAGGAGTGCTACTGAGCATGGCAATATATATTTTTAACCAGAGACAGAACATAAAACACAGACAAAGCTCAGTTTTAGCACATCCAGTGAAACTCATACACGGTACAGTGCCTAAATATATATGTATAAATATCTATTAAGTAAAATGGTCTTTTAGTTTGATATTTTTGGCCAAAATTGTTGTAAGCCCCTGAGCCAACTTCACGGCAAACCACAATTCAGGGGTCCCTAACGCTAATATAAATTCTTAATAACCTGTGTAATAACAGGAAGAATGATTTATAGTAAATCTGTCAATATTAGTTGCAAAGTTCTAAGTCTGATTGAAGCCTTTATTAACCTGTACATTACCAGGAAAAGCACTCTGTATTAGAGTTGTCACAACCATCCTGCAAGCAAACAAGTTCCCCTGTGTGGAAGATGCTATGGAGTGAGCCCTTAACCATTTAAATGTGGGAGGGGGTGAGCTTAAATTAAGTAGGAGGTTGCCAACCTCCAATCAGCCAGGACTAGCTGAAACACAATTGTGAAATATACTGGACACATAACAAGCTCCTATTGAACCCGCAAAATAACCACAACATATAACCAATCCAGGTTTGTCTTTGACTCCAAAAGTTGCATTAAAGACTTTAATTCATTAGTATAATTAAAGCTTTATTTCTTTATTAATATGTCTTTCTTTTTACTTCATTTTGTGGCCATATATGAAAAAAATACCTCCACACTTTGGACAGCTCCAAAAGGCACATTTTACACTTTATTCTTTAATCTGATTGAAGATATCAAACGTATGTCAAGTAAACTGCCTAATCATCAGATCGCCACGTAAACTGCCTAATCATCAGACCGCCACGTAAACTGCCTAATCATCAGACCGCCACGTAAACAGCCTTATCATCAGACCGCCACGTAAACAGCCTTATCATCAGACCGCCACGTAAACTGCCTAATCATCAGACCGCCACGTAAACAGCCTTATCATCAGACCGCCACGTAAACTGCCTAATCATCAGATCATCTGGGAGTGAGATTGGAGTTTAAACCTCAGTCTTGCAAAAAATATTCCACCATCTATTGGTTAGGCCAGGGATGCGCAAACTGGGCAGGGGGGCTAGATTTTCAGGGGGGGGGGGAGGGCAGCGGCAGTTATAGAGGTCCTGCACTTTCCCCCCAGGCATTTAAAATAAATGCCAGGGGACCGCGCGAGGCCTATATAACACTTACCTTCTCTTCTAGTGACGCGTCATCATTGTAAACCCAGCGTTAAATGACGCCGTGGGGTCACGTGACGTCACATTACCATGGCCAAGCAGGGGGGTCGGTGAAGGCTGCTGAGGAGAGCAGGCAGGGGTGCACACGGGGAAAAGTTTGCGCACCCCTGGGTTAGGCAGCACTGCCACCGACCACCACCAAAAATAATTGGGGCACTCGAAAAGATTCAGGCAAAATGCCTCAACTTTTGACTATTTCCCCAGTGATAACTATACAGCAATACAGAACTCAGTAGTGATAATACCAACAAGATGGAATTGCTGTAACATTAAGAAACTAGTCTCATGTGGTTCATTTGGATTGTTGCTATCTGACTTGCACTTGGCCATGAGAGACATATTTTGGCACAGGGATCACTGTGTGTTCAGAAGATGTATCCTTAACTGTGAATCCTAGTTTCCTGTTATATAATCCATTGTCCTATCAATCATCCACGGAGTCCTCTCAAATGACAGCTCTATCCATATCCTTAAGGGGAAACAGTGCACTGATCACACATATTGTGGAAAGTCTTTAGTCTATTATCCTCAGCGTCGTTTTACCTAAAATTCAGCCCCAATTGGGGGATGAGCGTAGTGGCACTCTCAGCGACATGAAAGGTTGGTTATAGCTTATTATTTCTGATATGAAAGCAATAATCATTTAGTATGTGTGGAGCTGTCATACATCTATGCTAAATAAGCAATACATATTTTTCCCTTCTGTTGCCTCAATTATTTGCTAGGTTATGTCACCAAGCACACATAATAACGTGTTTTATTTGAGCACATACAAATATATATTCCTGCGTATCTACTGGCTGGGGATGAACACTGTAGCACTGTAGCCTTGGTCTATACCCTATAATGACCAACTGGTTGTGTCTGGTTTAATCTCTAGTTCACAGCAGAGAACTACAGACAAAGCATGAGTTTGTGTAATGACATTTATATTTCTTGTTTGCAGGTATTCAATGAAATTGGAGCCACACAAAGCCTGAGACGGATAGTGTGTTACTCCATAGATGGCACAGTGTCTTCTCTGGCCAAAAAGGCTCTCCATTTGATGGGAGAAGAGGTTCCACAACGCATTGTGCGCTCTGTCCCCAACTGGAAACCACTGGAGGTGCAGAACTGGCTGCAGCAGATTGGCTTTAACAAATACTCTGAAACCTTTTTGGTATGTTTTTGTGTATGTGTGTGTGTGTGTGTGTGTGTGTGTGTATCTGTTGGATTTCTAGATGCAATATATGCATGTTCCACATGTTTTTTCCTCCCAGTAACTCTGTGTCAACATGTCCATCAATACAGGAGCATCAGATCGATGGTGATCTCCTACTAAGGCTGACTGAGTTGGATTTGAGAGATGACTTAGGCATGAGCTCCAGCATCACTCGCAAGAGGTAAGCACCTTGCTGTGTGTGTCAGACTTTTGGAAAACATACAGGTTTAAGCATTAAGCACAGCATTAAGGCTTTTTTGTTTGTGTGCCTAGTAGTGTCTGTGTGTGTGTACTCAGTCTGACTACTTGGTTCCACTAAGCTTTTAGGTAGTAAAACCATGGATGTTGTGTGCAAACTAAAAATATGGGGGGGGGGGGGGCATTTATTGAAAATAGTGCATGTGGCTCAGTGGCATTAGCTATATATTGGAAGTGGGATTGCATATCCCAATTGACTTCTAGGAAATGTGAGAGCCCAGGTTATCTATCCAATTGTAATGAGTTAAAAAAAAATAAGGCTATTTTGTAATTAAAATTTTTAGACAGCCAAACAAAAAAGGAGGCATCAGGATTTGAATATGGTGTCCATTATCCAACTTTGATGATATGCTAATGAGATGTACAATTGGAAACCCTAACTCTGCAGCGTCGCGTTAAGATGCTAAGAAAATCACCCTTAGCTGGCTTGTGAGGCACAGAGTGGACTGCACACAAGTAAAACAGGCACCCCAGTGTAACATTATTCCGAGGATCGATGTCTCCGTCCTGCCTTGGACCTTTGTCAAGATACCTTTTCACAAAGGTCCGAAATTTGACCGAAACGTCGATGCCCTGAATGAGGTTCCATTTTATTTTTTACAAAAAGCCCACTGGAGTGCCTGTTTTACTTGTGTTTAGTCCTGATATATCACCACACTAGTGGTTTACAGTGCACCCGTGGCAGGTATCATGTTTTTGTGAGTGCACCTATTTCTATAATAATAGTTTTTCCTTGTGTAGCACTGCCAGTGTATGCACAAGTCCCTGCCCCATGGAGCTTACAGTCTATTTTTGTGGTGCCTGAGGCACAGCAAGATAAATGGAGTTGCCCAAGGTCACAAGGAGCGGACACCGGGCTTTAAACCAGGCTCCTTGCCTCAAACTCAGTGTCATTGTTTTTCCAGTTAGTGCCTTTACTCACTGAGCGCTCCTTCAGTCCTGTATTACCATCTGAGATACAGTTACAGAAAACAGTAGGTCAATGACTGACTAATTCTGAAGCCCAGCTTTGCTTGACTTACCTACTGGTAAGAGGTATGTGAGTGCCTAATTTTTGTTAGACCAGGTTATAGGCATTTATAGACACACATAACTGTGTATACACAGACTCATGCAGTCATATACAGCTCTATACACATGCACATACACTCCGACATCTACAGACCCATTACAGCCCAGCACTTACACATACACACTTGAAAGCACATTCTATTGAAACAAGACTATCAAATCTACATCTTATATCCGGCCTTCAAACAACAAACATTTTCATGATTATCATTAGCTGTTTGCTCCCGGGCTCCAAAACACTGCTATACTACTCCTCAATTACACGCACCCATAAATAAACTCAACTGTGCTTTACTGGCTATGCACACCATAAATCTATACATGCTGTGTATGATGATGTTGTGAGAATTGAGAACAATACAGAGGCATTTACACTCAACTGTAATTGAGTAGTAGTGCATTAGCTAGAACATGTTTGTCATGCATTTCACCCATTCAGATAATGACATCCGCAATGCTATATGGGTCAAATTTAGATATTGCACGAATTTAACATTATTGAAATTGGTATGCAATGAAAAACAGATACCGTATATTCCACAGGAAGCATAAATAAATATAAAGCTATGACAATGGCATTACCTGCCATATCTAAGTATTTAATATACAGTATATTACACAAGGCAGTATACAGTACTGTATTAGTTAAAATAGTCAGATTGCTTGTTGAATTCTTTAAAGTGATGCACGGGAAAAAAAGCAATTGGTACAAGATCAAGCCGTGGATAAGTCTACTGTTTTTCTAATTTGGTTAAAGCTGCATTTAGCAGCTTTTTTTTGCCGTCTCCTAAAAACATATTTGTATTATTTATTGGTGTGATGGGATATTTTAAAAGCATCGGGAGTGAGCTTCCTCTAGTTTTGAAAAAAAACTTTTCAGTCAAATCACTATGCATAAAGGCATTAGGCACTGAACAGCTTTACAACTCATACCATCATGCAGCCTAATCACACGAGAGCTACAGTGGTTATAACTTGTATTTTTCTGCAGCTTGGATCTGTGGCACTTGGTATACCATCATGATATGTTTTGATATAGTGTGGTATAGTGTGCATGTGTTATCGTCAAATCCTGTGGCAAAAAATGTTATTTCACCCTGCTTCTGGAGATACTTACCTCCTAACTAGGTGCCTGTAGCCACTCTCCTCGGCTACCAGAGTTCACAGTATGTTTGCTCTTCAAACATTTCCTGCCCTGCGGACCAATAGGAGGCCATAAAGTAATCAGTGCGGCTTCCTATTGGCCCATGTGACGCATGAGCTTTAAACTTTAATGTCCTTCTTACTGAGCTGGAGCAGCTACCGGCACCTACTTCGGAGGTATGTATCTCTGGAAGCAGAGGGTCCCCTGAGATGAAATTAATGGGGTTCAGCTCCAGAGACCCCCTGTTTCAATCCTATATTAACAAAATATATAAAAACGTCACCAAAAAAATTGCCGGCATGGATTGCTTCTTTAAAGGGCCCCAACATGTCCCCTCTACAGATTCATGCGAGAGCTAGTCGAACTGAAGACATTTGCCAACTACTCGACGTGTGACCGCAGCAATCTGTCAGACTGGCTGGGCAGCGTAGAGCCGCGGTTCAGGCAGTACACGTACAACCTTGTGACCTGCGGCATTGACCGCAACTTCCTGCATCACGTGACTGAGCAGCAGTTAGAGGAGGACTGTCATATTGAGATGGGGTTCCACCGCGTCCGCATCCTGTCAGCGGCAAGAGGTGACACAGAACCCACCGCCATCACCTGCCATTTACCTGAAAGGCAATTGTCTGCATGCCTCAGGCTATTATTATGATGCCTTTGTGTCTCTGGTTACAATCAGGGTAATAGGCTTTTTATGTCTTTGGTTCTAGTCAGGATGACAGTCTGTATTTCTCCGGTTGCAGAAATAGTGACTGTCTGTATGTCTCTGATTGCAGTAATGATTCTGGCTACAAGTGTATGTGTCCAGCTAGAGACAGGGTGACAGTCTCTGGCTACAGTGATGGTGATAGTCCTGTATATATGACTAGTCAGGGTGACCGTCTATTTGTGGTTACAGTTAGGGTACATACAGTCAGGTACAAATTTCCTCTAGAACCAACGTGATAATATTCCTGCAATAACAGATTTACATTCAGGCAGTTAGTAATATAATGCAATACAATGTACAGTACAATAATAAAATACAACTGGTTACAGTCGATCTTTGGCTCTAACTGGACGGTCTCTTTGCAGTCACATTGAGAGTAACTATTCCTCTGAAGACTGCTATGTTGACAGTCTCTTTCCAATCACAGTCTTGGGTGACATTCTCACTCATATTTACTAAGTGGTGCTATTCCATAAGACACCTTTGGTGCTGGAAGAGACGTTATGACCCATTGACTTGAATGGGCCATATTGTGCCTTTCTGGCCCTGGATGATGTCTTATGGAGTAGTAAATACGGGCCTCTATCTCTTATTTGGGTCTTGATGACATTATCTCTCCAGCTATAGACAAGGTATCTGCTCGTCTTTGGGTACATTCTTGTGAAAGTCTTTCTCATGTTATAGTCACGGTCTTGGTTTCAGGCAATGTAACAACAGCTTGTCTCTGGGTGACTATATTTCTCTGTGTTACAGAGATGCTGCACTCACCTCTGCCATGCAGTGCAGGTAAATCCAGTGCGGACGGTCCCGATGTTTTCATCAGTTACAGACGTAGCACAGGATCACAGCTGGCCAGGTATGTAGTGCGGGTCACAGACATTGGGCTATGTTTTTCCCATTTTGTTAGGAGACAAATCTGTCACGGCTGAGACTCGGGAAGTTCGAAGCAAAGAGGATTTTTTTGATCGCAAGGCCCTTTGCACAGGAAAAAGAGACATACCAGATAATCAAAGCATCGTGTATTCATAGGCAAATGGGGGGCTGAGCATCTCAGATGGCCTATAAATACAATTACCACCTTATCCGGTCTCTCATATCCGGTCACTGCTCACATGGTGCGGAATGGAATGTTCAACTTGAGCAATTTTAGCAAAACAAATGTTATTTGGCAATTAATTTTAATAATCAGTAATAAATGCTAAATTTATACAGTGTTAATACAAATATCAGCAATATAATATAATATAAATCATAAAATATAACAGCTTTGTCACAACAACTTCTCATTGTTATTTCTCTCTAATAGATAACAGTTCCTTGGTGTGAGTTAATTCTACTAGGCACAAAATAGTTGTTTTTAATTCAGTGTCTGATCTACCCAAAACTTTCACGTTCACCTTGGTTCTCAGCTCGGCTAACTCCCTATCTATTGTTTAACTTTCCCCTTGGGAACATCTTGTAGCAGTGGCTATGATAATTGACTGTTTAGGAGAGTGTAAGTTATTCTGCAACTAGAAAAAGCAGTGGTACTAGTATTGGAATAGACTAATAGTTTTTCCTCTTTCTTCTGTCATGTAACAATAATGATGTTAACCTTAAAATTAGACTGTCAAATAACCTTAATTACAATGGTAAAAATAATAGAATTAATAAACAGATTACACGTTATATTTGCTTCTGTGTTATTCCTAGGACTAAACACATTGATTATATTAAAGATATAACTGTTTCACCCCTGATTCCCAATACACATCATCCCGACTAGATCACTTTCTAAAACCAGATCCTCATAGTGATTGTCTGGGGCCCTTGGTCCTGGTCTTCCAACATCTCTTGATCTCACAATCCCTCATTTATCCCACTCAACAGTAACCATAAAATTGTGATAGTCTCAAATATTCTGCACTTGATTTTAGTGTCTCTCTCTCTCTCTCTCTCTCTCTCTCTCTCTCTCTCTCTCTCTCTCTCTCTCTCTCTCTCTCTCTCTCTCTCTCTCTCTCTCGTCTTGTTGCTCCTTCAGTTTCTGTGCTATCTCTCTTTACCATCTTCTTGTGTGGCTGCTCTGTATCTTTTCATTACCCCTCCTCGTGTTTCCCTTCACCTTTGTCCTAGTTATCTGCTAATATCCTCTGCCCCCAATCCCTCCCTATCCGTTGTATGTTACATTTAATTCTGGAAGTTTTTTATGTTTGTTTTATCTGTTGATCTACTTTTGGTTCAATTTATAAGGAACGTTCTAAACAAACTACTTGACACAGTGTCAAGTCTTTTGTCTCATATGTGGGATAATATAGCACTTCACTTGTATATGCAAAAAAACTGTATCCAAGAGTTATTTCTTGGCTAGCTACACATTAGTGGGTCTGAATTGTCCCTAATGGTCACTTCGCTAATGAACATGAATACAGAAGACATGAACTATAGATTCACTAAAACAAAATATATTTACATTAAAGAAACCATAACATAAAGTAACACTGTGTCATTGTACTATATTCACAGTTATTATTTATATTGTTATATGCCATCTACTGGGTATTACTTTAGAATAGAGTGTCCATTATCTAGAGTTTTATTCTCCTAGCATGAATCATGTAATTTTGCTTCTGCTGCTTAGGTCTAGAGCTCGGCAGTTTTATGATTTTAGAGGTCAGGAGTTACCAGTCTAGGCTCCATTACTAGAATAGCAGCAGCTGAGTGAGCATGCCTTTTTTGTTTAGCCTATCTGTACCTGTTGCTGCCAGGGAACACCATATCTTTTCACCCTTTTGTTCTAATTATTGTATAGAATATCACTTCTTGCAACAATAATGTACATGTCAAGGCACCTGATTTCAACTATAAATGTTAAAATACCTTGCTTTTAATATTACCATGCTGCAGTTACCCATGTTCTAGTGAATATTTAAGAGTTCAGAAAGTCACCTTGTCTTGTGCGCATAAAGTTGGAACAGAGTTTAGCTTTCTTTGTAGTCTCACAGTGCTACCTGTAATGAGGACATAATAACCATATATACAGACATATTTATAGAAACCTGAAATAATGAGGGATAGCCTCAAACTTGGTTAATATTCATCTAGATCAGTAGTTTCCAACTCCAGTCCTCAAGTACCCCCAACAGGTTAGGTTTTAAGGATATCTCTGCTTCAACACAGGTGGCTCAATCAGTGGCTCAGTGATTTTGATTGAGTCTCCTGTGCTGAAGCAGGGATCTCCTTAATATCTGACCTGTCTTGAGGATTGGAGTTGGGGACCACTGATTAGCAAAGGAACTAAGGTATGAGTACCCACAGAGCTACATTTCCCATTCTGCCTTAAAAACTGCATATATGTGGTAAGGTTCTAATGTAGCAGTTTTCACTGAATGAATGAACTGCAGCCAAAGTACTTGATACTTGTTGGAGGATTTAGTAGGACCCAGTTCATAGGAATGGTTAACGTGCAGCAATGTCACTTAAAATTGGGAAATAAGGTGATTCCTTTTTTCCATCCAGTCATTCAATGCATGTTTCTGTGTGAGGTGGTATCTTTAAATCCCCTCCCCTGTGACGGTAAGGGGTAGCTGGCCTTCATGAATAAAGGTGGAGCCCGGCTGGCGGCCCATTAAACCGTATGGGAAGGTCTGAGAGTGTCAGCTCTTGGGTCTAATATTGTACCTTACCGTGTTGCTGTGTAGTTCTGTTCCCCTTATACTGTCCCCCATAGGGTTATAAGCTAAGAAACGTGTGTGTGGGGTTAACTATGTAAGCCCAGTGGGCCAGTTAAGGCATTCTATGTTGTATTCCCTTTGACTCATGGTCCCGTAGCTGCCTGTTCAAGCTTATAATTGGGTTGCTTTGTTTGGGTGGCCCCTTATGAGAAATAGCTGCAGGGCAGAGACTTCTGGAACATGAGGAAAAGGGTGGATATTTGGGGGCAAACAGGGTTAACCTGTATTGCCTGCCAGCAAGGTATTAGAGCTGGGTCTAAAAGGCTTGTATGCTAATGCAGGTTTTAGAACCCCAACTCGCAGATCCCAGTTTTAGAGCATTAGCTCTAGGGCTCAAATGTTACTGTATTGGGTGTAGGGGCTGGTGTCCTAGAACAGGTTTTAGAGCCCAGTTCAAAGACCCCACATTTTAGGTTCAAATGGTAGAGTGCTAGCTCTAGGGATCAAGTTTCAGTGTTGCTGTGTTTTAAAACTACAATGCCTTGTGTGTTTCTCCCGTGAGGAAAAAACTGTTTGGTGACAAAAGGCAGCCAGAGGTAAATTAGCATAGCAAAAGAAATGCAGGTTTGTTGCACATGGTGCGGGGGAAGGGCTTTGAACAGGATATCTTGAGTAAAAAGTCTTTGTTTCACGTAGACCCACAGGAGCCAGGAACCCAGGGGGTATGGGACTGGCCAGGAAAATGGTTGCTGGATGTCAAACTCATAGGCACGATTTCCATTGGCAAGTTTTACATTTTCCCCTCCGATCATTGAATGCACAACCACAATCCATGCTCTAATTGGCTGCCAGCCCCCTCAGTGTATTAGATAGGCAGCAAGCCCTATATAAGGGAAAGCAGTGTAGCAGAACTCTTTTCTGTTGGAGATTTGAAGGAAGAAGCAGCTGCTGACGGGCTTCTCAAATGTCCTTCTGGGTGAAAGAGCTATTCACCCCCGCCCCAGAGAAGCATGGAGAGGCCCAGCCAGCAGGCTGGAACCAACCAGAGCAGACAGGGTAACACCTTTTGCTGAAGCAGGAGCCCTGAAACTAGGAAAAGGCTAGATCTCAACCCCCAGACCCCAGTAAGTGTGTATATTCTCTGTATTTTGTATTTCTGTGTGTTTCAGAGGTCTTTTCCAAATAACCCTCAGTTTATTTCACTGCCTTGTTTTGCCTTGGGATTGATCCCTTAAATATAAATGTGTTAAAAGACCTGGTCTACCGTGACACTGCTCACTTTCCCCATGTTCGAGCAGCCTCCTGAAGGTGCACCTATATCTACACGGCTTCAGTGCATTCATCGACGTGGAGAAGTTGGAGGCAGGAAAGTTTGAAGACAAATTGATTCAGAGTGTGATCAGCGCCAGGAACTTTGTCTTGGTTCTATCTGCTGGATCTTTGGACAAGTGCATGGGGGACACTGACTGTAAGGATTGGGTGCACAAGGTATGAGGTCATAACCCTGTATATTACTGAAAGGATTCCTCTGTACAAGACATGAGCCATAACTCCCATAAGACATGACTGACCACTGCAAAATAGCTGTGTCAGAGTTATCCTGATCTATGACCCTTCATATGTCATTATTTTTTATTTCAATGATACACCAGTATATATCCATTGTCACTCCCATATTGTCACTTTGCCATATTTACTTGAGTGCACGCTGAACTTTCGCACATCCACAATAGTGCATTTTAGTTCACTTGTACAAGTGCACTTTGCTGTGCTCACCATACGTGTTGTTCCTATGTGCCTTTACATTGGTAAATAACAAAACATGAAGCCATTTAGAATGAATAGTTTATTCCACGCATTACACGTGTGGACTCAACAAGACCCTACTAAACTAAGTTTGAACACTGCTAGAATTTTAATTCCTTGCTGATCCCATTGATTGGCTCCTCTGCTAGCAAATGGAATCATCTCTAGGCATAGCATTTGTTGCTCTGAAAAGAGACCCTATATGCACCACTACTCCCAAATACTATCAAGAGAACACACATACCTGTATATCTACAGAATGTAATATGTGTCTACAATCTTTTTATCTGCAGGAGATCGCCACAGCATTAGGCTGCAGTAAAAACATTGTCCCAGTCACAGATCACTTTGAATGGCCAGATCCCTTGAGCCTTCCGGAAGACATGAGAGCAGTGCTCAAGTTCAATGGCATCAAGTGAGTGTTTTCTATGTCTGTTACCCACTCCCCAACTTTAAAAGAACAGGTAATAATGAATCAAACCAATGGGCAATAATACCCAATATACTGAATTCAACAGTGATCAGAGCTTTAAATTGCTGGCTACAAGATAGAATAGGGCATCTTTGCATTATGACATCCCCCTTGCTTCAAGCACTGTACTTCTTAATTATTGCCAGTGATGGACATATCCTGCATGATCATGTGTAATCCTTTGTTAAATCCATTAATAGTACCTGATTTAACTACATCCAATTGTTTTGAGTTTGTTTAATATACATTACTGTCCCCTATAAATCTGCAATAGTGTGTAGGAGTAGAAAAGTTATCAAATATCAGTTCCCTATTCATTTCGTCCTACTTCTCACAGTGAAAGCAGCAGATTTGCAGGAATTTTCAGACCAAGGGTATCTAATCTGATTGTTAGTAAAGTTTGATTAAGTTGGAGTCAAAATATTGTTGAATTTAGCTGCACACTCTTTTTTGCAGAGCGTTGAAGAGTTAATGTCAGTCAAGGCATTCCATGCTGTAGTTATAATCATCACTTAGCTTTCTGTGGGCTAAATGTCCAGTCTTTCTCCCTAATACCAGGTGGTCCCACGAGTACCAAGATGCCACCGTCGAGAAGATTATCCGCTTTCTGCAAGGCCGCTCATCTCGAGATTCTTCAGCTGGCTCTGAAAACAGCCTGGATGGCAGCCCATCTCTTGGGCAAACATAGAGGGAAAGTTACCTGGGGCCCTATAGACAGTCACGCCTGCAGGAACTCTTACTCTTGTTGTTACTTCTGTCCCCTTGCCCTATGGGTGTGAGCCCTGTAAGGTCCCTTCTCCCTCTGCTAACTGCTAGTCTTCCTCAGGCTTCTCTTTGTACCTATTTTGAAGCTAAGTCAGTGGGGAAAAGGGCTCAGTGCCTGCACTTTCCTATGAAGTACATATTCAAGGATCGCTGCTTAGTTATTTTACACTAACATCTTGCTAGCACTAAAGCCAGAATCAGCCTCATTCTGCAGTGTGGCTCCCTGTAACCCTGTATCTATTCCTCTTTTCAAACTTTGTAAGTAGGACAACATGAGTATTTGAGCAATTCTCAAGGCCTAGGAATATGCAGTATATGTAACAGCAAAGGCTGACAATCTGGAGAGGACCCAGGCGCTTTAATGCTACACGGCATTCTTTGACTCTTTTATAAGCAGCAAATAGTTCTTCACATGTTCTATAGGATCCTATCTGCTGACGCTTCCATAAAAAGTCCAAGACAAGCTACATCATCAGTGTGTAATAAGCAACTACAATATTGTCATTTCTGTGTGAAATCATCACAGCAGAAAATTGACTGATAAAAAAAAAAAGAAATATGTCCTGCACTGGACACAGGTCACCTCAATCAGGTAGGTGAACCTCCTCAGGAACTGGGAAAGCCAATGTATATGCATTAGGACTAATCCGGTAATACATGTTTGTAGGAAACTGGTCCTTCTGGTGTTTGCATGATGCGACTTTCATTATAATGGATAGATGTGATGACCATTGAGAAGGTAGCTCATCTGCAGCAATACAGTGTGGAATCTCCAACAAAGATTATCATGTGTCATGGAATTGGATCCCATAAGCCAAAACACATAATACTTATAAGACTATAGCCTTTCAGGCACTTAAATTGCAGGAGCAAGCTGCTCTGAAACAATCAGATATTCCCCTCCAGTTTCTCTAACAGTAGCTGAAAGAATGATTGATTATCATAATATCTCCCAACTGCTTTGCAAGTGGCATCTTAGTTTGCATAACCAAGATAATAACAGTTGGATGTGTGAGTGTGCGTTAGAAAGAGTTGCAGGGAAGAGTGCAAGCATATAAAGGTATGGTGAAGATACATGAAGACCCGCTTGTCCAGTATTTTCTCATACTACTGTATGTCTGATATCATGCAAATAAAGGGGCTGTGTGTCAAGCACATTGGCTTAGCACCATACAGCATGTATAGCATTTATAGTTCTGTAATTTAGCATCTCTGCTACATGCTAGAAGACACTTTTTTAGCCAGCTGAGACCTAACTCTTTAATCAATATATATATAACGTGAAGGAGAACAATATATTATATTACCTTGTGCGTCAAGCAAACCCTTGCATCCATGCACACAATCCCTATGTCTTTTGCTAATGCAAGCAGGGTATCAGTGCAAAATACATTGATACATTAACATCAAGAGGGCCATTTTTTAAATTACTTTCCTAATAACATCATAAAGCAAATAGACGAACTATGGAAGCTTTACAAACCACTCCTTCCCAATCACGTTTGTACGCATTTATATTCATGTAATCGTCTTTAATGTGTTGTCATTGTTTATCTTGTAATGATGCATGAAATACAGTGCAGAACTGCTGGCAGTGCTGCTCAAGAGATATTAGGTAACCAAATAGGTCCCCTAGCATCAGATTTTCTCAGCTCTTTCTCACAGCAACTCAAGCTTGCCACTGCTACAGCCCTACCACGCTTAGTATTATTCACTATCCCTTACTCTTCATATCAAGCAGTGCTATTCCACAAAGCACCTTGCAGCCCAACTTCAGATATATTGCTGAGGCGTCTTCTAGCACTGATGGTGTCTTATGGCCCATTGACTTGAATGGGACTGTATGGTGTCTTACAGCATGGAAGGTGTTTCATGTAATAGCTCTCTTAATAAACATGGCCCTAAAGGTTAGCATGCATGAGTGACTGAGTAAAAGGAGACAGGAAAGATATGTATTATATTTAAGAAACAATTTTCTGCTATAAGGCACGTCCTGGTTCTGGAAAACACCTTACTTATTCAAGTTAATGGGCTGTAAGGGGTCGCCCACTGTCAAAGGGTGTCCTATGTTAGAAGACTATAAATATGGACCTACAGATGCAGCGGGCCGTTATTCGAACAAATCACGGAGCCGTCTTCGTGTGCTCCATGCTGTACTCCACGCGGCCAATCACGCGGTTGCATTGTTTGAATTTTCATGGATTCCGATTTCTTTGCGTGCAATTCTTCGCGTTTCCGTGGCAGAAATGAATGAATTGTAATGTGTACAGTACTGTGCTACTGTGTCAATTTGCAGGTGTTTAAAAACCAGAAAACTAAAATTAAATTTTCTGCACTCGATAAAAACGAGTCACCACGCGGGAATGACACGCCATGACGTGGGTATTCCGAGGTATACAACGCGTGAAGTGTTCGAATAACGGCCGCTGCATCTGTATATGCCTTACCATTAAAGTAAAAAAAAAAAGATTTGTATACTGTACCTACAATTTAGACAATAATGTGTGGAAACTTCTGAAGAAAAATCCTAGCACAGAAGTGACACAAAAACGCTCTCCCTGCCGCTGCTTTGTTGCAGAATGTAATATTTTCCTGCTGCACGTTGTCTGGATTATTGTGCATTGGTCCTTCCAGTCTGCACCATCAGGTCACCATAGGTGGGCTGGGAAGATTTAAATGACCAGAGGTTCTTTCTGTGTCATTGGCAGCACCTTGCAACCTTCATTAACAAAGGGTCCATGTTTGCTGCTCCATGTGTCAAGTGTTGCCAAAGAAGGTTTATTTCTAATTAAGCAGCTCTGAGCATCTCTGCGTACACTGGGAAATTAAGTTATACAGTGGTTAAGGTAATACGGTTTACACATTATTTGGAAGACGTGACTTATACTGTGAGGCACATCTTCAGATGAACATAAACATAATGGAGATGGAACAAATGGTGTATGGTTTGCATCAAACAACTTATCAAGTTTAAAGGATCTCACATTATCGAAGAAATAAAAGATAGGGCGTCTTATGGAAACTTCCTAATATATCAAGGTATTGATACGGTAACCAATGGAGCTTGTGAGTAGCACTTAAAAAATAAACTATTGTAATTTTGTTTGTATGTGAAAGTGTTCTGTACACAGATGGCAGCACCATGTAATTATTGTAAAAATAATGCTATGAAAACTTGCTTGCATGGCATAGGCTTGGGAAAGCTCACAACTATTTAAACAAATACAGAGGGGTTTATTTATTTACATGCGATAGTGCCCCAGTTGGTACTAACACAGCTTAATCATGAATAACCCCCAATGTGTTTGGTAGTTCAATGCTGCCCCCTACAGGAAAACTAGTATATTACAATCCACTACTTAATACTTCTGCATTTATGCACATTTTCTTTATGATACGACCATATTTACAGAGCGTCCTTAGTACGTACAAGACTATTTGAAAGGTTTATTTGACTATCCTTAATAGGGTTGCCAGGTGGCTTCTCTAGAAATACTGGACACAATGGTGAAAAGGTGCGAGGCACTGTAGACACATGCACACACACACCCTTTCACCTCTCTCCGCTCCATGCTGTTTCCTCATCCTTGTTGGCCCCACCCCCAGGCTCCTGCTACCTCCTTATTGGCTGTATTATCCAGCAGCAGCCAATCAGAATGGAGGAAGCTGCCCAGCCCCTTAACAACAACCCTGCTCTCTCCCCGCTCAGGGAAATCCAGTGGCCCCCCAAGCCGGTCAGCGCACTATGTCCAGAGAGGTAATATCAGACACATACATGTCCAGTATTACCTCTATTTGTTTACTAGACAGAGTGTCCAAATACAGGACAGTCCGGTTCAATAATGAACACCTGGCAACCCTAATTCCTTAACCATCCAATCTTTCTATAAAGCAAACACATTGACTTGATCAATCATGTAATAAAAAAGTGAGAACAGCTCTACACAACAGGAGGATACTTTTGTAAGCACAGTCATTTGCCTACATTCCCCTGGATCCAGTTGTAAGGAAACGTACGCTTGCAATATTAAGAAGGGAAGCGTTCCACAGTCTCGTTATGACATACATTCACGAGCCAGCAAACAGTAATTTATTTTAAGGAGAAAAAATATTCTTGCAATGTCAAAAATGTCTGATCGTCCTTTTTTTTTTTCAAGATGCAGGCGGAGCCTTCTATTCCCAGATCGAAAAATTCTTAATCTGTATTGTTCAGAAACCCACTGAAATTAATATTCAGCCATGATATGCAAAGCTAGTACATATTTAAAACAGATTTCTTAGAATTAAATGAGATGCCTTGGGGATGATTTAGAGTTGGTGTACGACAGTAGAGTCATATTGGATCTCGTTGCATGGGCACAAATGGTTGGCCTGGTTCTTGTCAAAATAAGACCCCAATTTAGAGTTGGCCAAAAATAAGGGCAAAAGACAGTTTGCGTGGGGATCATTAACATAACGACTCGACAGACGCAGCGGAGGTGTGGCTATTTGTAATTTATTTAAATGAGCTCAACATGGGCGTGCTCGTGTTAACACCTGTCCTATACTAGCATCCAAGTTAGAGTTCGATTAATGTCTGTTCTGAATTTAAGACCCCTTCTTAATTATGTGCCTATAGGGACCAGGCACTAATCACAGCCCAGCATACATTATGGAGCCATGGAAAAATCATTATTATGATGATTATTAAAATATTTCTATTAAATTGAAGTTTTCTTTCTCTGTGCCTCCTGGCAGCTTGTTTCCTCTGTCATTGTGCTGCAGAGTTTTCTTCTGCTAGACCCAATTGTTTCCGACGGAGGTCAACCCAGCCACGTTTTTAAAGGCGTGTGCTGATGCCATTAAGCACAAATGTTAAGCAGACATAATTATTACGCACAAACGTATTGTGTAAGTCTTATTAATGGCGCATAGCCAGTTATGCAAATTTGGGACCTCATTATCATATTTTAAGACCAGCTGCCAATGACTCCGTAATGTCAAAATCGATTACATCTAAACTCTGAACTTGGCTATCCAAATTCTCCAGGCTGCAAAATTGTTGCAAACAACTGCACCGTATTCATTAAGAGGAAAAATAGCCTTCTGCAGGATTCCTTTTGTTTGATAAATCTAGTTCTGCATTTTGCTGCAGTTTTGCCCGGGTTTTGCAAGCGGCGATCTTAGAGTGTCCCATGCATCTCACTGTGTGAAGAAACACAAGGCGTGTGAAGAAACACAAGGCATATGAAGGCAAGTCAGTGACTTAATTCAATTGTTTCGGGATTGCTTTTTTTAAAAAAAAAAATTTTTTTTGCATTAGTTTTGCCCCATTTCAGCATGCAGGAGATTTTAGTAAATGGATCCTAGAATGCCCCTTGTGCAGATATTTACTTTGGCTATTTATTGGGGGGCATTTATCAAAGTCTCTGAAATGCAAAATCAGGGGGTAGAAACCAGTAGCAAAGGTATCAAGAAAAAATATTCCCCTTGTGATTAATTGCATTTTTTCCCTTTGATACATTTGGTGCAGTGGTTTTGCATTACTTATGTCCCAGTTTTGCTGCGGGGAGACTTTCATATTTCAACCCCAACATCTCAGCATATTCTCCCCCACCCCCCTGTTATTATGTCAATTTCCATACACTTTTCCATTCCCCATTGTCCTGACAATGAAGGATTGCATGGACCTTCTAATTTCTATGCAGTACATGTGCTTAGTGACCAGGATTGTGCATTACTCACCATGGAATATAACTCCATGTGTGTGGTTATTTAATTGCCACCATGTGGCCTAAATATCTGCAGGAATAGAAACCGTTTGCAATAAAATGTTTTTAAAGCGGTCTCCGGAGCTAAACCCCATTAATTTCAGCTCCGGGCCCTCCTGCTTCTGGGGATACAGACCTCCGTATGGGGTGTCGGTAGCTGCTTGGCTTGCAGGGATCACGTATTGGTGGAGTTTTGACGTTCCCGCGCCCTGCGGGCTGATGGGAAGCAGTGACATCATCAGGTGAGGCTTCCTATTGGCCCACGTGACGCGGAAGCTTTAAACTTTGCTGAGATACCAGCACCCCCTTTGAAGCTCTGTATCTCGGCAATCAGGGTGTCTCCCATAGCTGAAATTAATGGGGTTGAGTTCCGGAGACCCCCCTGCTTCAAGCCTATGTTAAAAAAAACTCCATCACTCCTAAATGGGCCTGCAATACATTGCTCAGACGAAGCACGGATAAAAGAACATTTAGACATGTTATGGATACCACTAAAAAATAATATGTGCAATCTGCATGTGTGCAGCTGGCTGTAACTGAGTAACCAAGCTGCTGTCCTATGTGCTTTCCTTGTAAATCTAATCCTTCAGATAACCCAACTCTACCTTTTGACCCCAAGCTTTTGACTTTATAATTAGGTAGATAACCCTTTACCTGTGGCCTTTCTGAAATTGTATACTTTTTTTTTTCTATAGTAACATATTTGAACTCATGTAAAAATATTGCAATTGTTTTTTTTTTTTTTTAATTGTGCAATTTTCTGATTTCCAAGAACTATCTGTATTTATCTAAACATGACATGTAAAAAAACAAACAAAAAGGTGGTCCTGTTTTCATTCATTCTTTTTTGGCTTATTTTATGTGTGAATTATTTGTAGTTTATAATCCAAGCCGTGTGATTCCAAAAGACCGTAAGCGCAGAAAATCGGGAGCGGAAGGAAAAAGAAGAGGAGGAAGAAAAAAACGAAATAGGGAGTAGTTAGTTTGTAAAAAAGCAGAAAAAATATCAGCGTTGGTAATGCACTCACATATAGGAAACTTGATCTAGCGCATCTATGGCCTATAATATAGTGCGTGCACGTGTGCTACCGTGCGCGTCAATTAGAATTGGCTGTGTTAGCCATACGTTTCTATACTAGGGACGCGCGCACTGCCTTGAGCGGTGGCGCGGCAGACCAGGGAAATGACAATAAAATTGTATTTTCGTGCTGCTGCCATGCCGCAAACCAATCAGAGCAGCCTAACGCTGTGATGTCAGAGTCACGCCCCCTAACCGCGCTCGTCACTGTTTGAACCCTAACAACTAAATGCGCAAGCCACGTGCACTTGCAACACCGGGCGCACGCCCATTCCTGCACCTGCGCCTACTATATAACAAGCCTAAGGCACATTAGCTGAGGATCAACTCCAGGATATCCTCTCCTTGATCCTCGCAAGGATACACCACACAGAAAGAAATAGTGGAAATAGTGTATATCCTTTTTTTAATATTAAAAGTTTAACAAGCAATGCACTCGCATGCACTCGTGTGCGTCCAACTCCGCCCTCGTGATGACATCACTGGAGACCTGGATTGGTGTTTCTCCGTTCTCTGCCGCTGTTGATGTCACATTTCACGGACCCGGTGGAGCTGTAGAGCAGTGGAGCAGAGGAGCGGTATCTCGCTGAATATTTGGAGCATGAGTATCATCTCATAAACTGCTTTTTTACCTTCATTGTTTGTGAGTTCGATATATGAGCTTTTTGGAAAATTAAATATACTTTTGCACAGTAATGCACTAGGATCGGGTGATTTTTTCTTTTCTTTTTATATATATATACATACATACCCTTAGAAAATAATATAATTTTCCTATTGTAACTGTATTACATATAATCCCCAACTGGAACATACATATTTGAAGTAAAAAAAACAAAAACAACTAACAATAAAATGGTTATATGTTGAGATATACCTCAGGGACCATCATCAGTGATACTTACTCTATTACTTAAATCTAAAAAAATCGAAATCACTTTCCTAATATATATGTAATAAATCTCCAATAATAACAACGATAATAAAAAGTCTAATATATAAATGTAAAAAGCAAAATGGAAAATATATAATATATGTACTGTTATCTTAAAAGTGCAATCCATTCAGTTTTGTTGTTGTTTGTTTTTTACACAGTATTGCAGCAGGGAGTCTCCAGAGCTGAACCACATTAATTTCAGCTTCGGGGAACCCTTGCTTCTCGAGCTACTTCCGTAAGGAGATCCCGTTTTTTTAACAAAGTTTAAAGCTCCCGTGTCACGCGGGCCAATAGGAAGCTGAACCGGATGAGGTCAAGATTATGTGAACCCAGCTAGTCGAGTCGAGCGGCTACCGGCACCCCTTACGGAGGTAAGTATCTCCCGAAGTAGGGGGTCCCCTGTGCTTCAAACCTGTGTAAAAAAGTTATAATAAAGAAAAATTATTTCCCCAAGGGTAAGATGGTGTAGTCTCTGCTGTACATACTCTTAATAATAAAATCCTCTACTTCAGCATATGTAGGGATTGTCTCCAGTACATCGGACCGAACACCTCCGGAGGCCTTTCCCAACTGTTACAGCCCTGGAAAACACATAGAACACACAATATCATAAGACAAAAATAAAGAACTATATCGTAAAGACATTACGGAACTAGAAAATGTACATAGAAGAGCCATCAAATTAATAAAGGGGATGGATAAAGTGGTTTATAAGGAGAGGCTAGCTAAATTGGATTTGTTTACATTAGAAAAGAGGCATCTAAGAAGGGATATGATAACTATATACAAATATATTCGGGGACAGTACAAGGAGCTTTTAAAATAACTATTCATCCCAAGGGCAGTACAAGGGACACAGGGTCATTCCATAAGGTTGGAGGAAAGGACATTTCACCAGCAACAAAGGAAAGGGTTATTTACAGTAAGGTCAGTTAAAATGTGGGATTCATTACCCATGGAGACTGTGATGGCAGATATAATAGATAAGTTCAAAAAAAGTTTGGCCATCTTTTTATAAAAGAAAGGTATACAGGGATTGTATTGTATGTCTTTATTTATATAGCGCCAAAAGTGTACTCAGCGCTTCACAAAGAATACAGTACAGGGAATTATAATAATACAATAAGTGCAGCAAAAATCAGGCAATGGGAAAGGAAATCCCTGCCTCGAAGAGCTTACAATCTAAGAGGTTTGAGGGGAAACTTACAGAGATAGCAGGTGAGGGAATAAGTGCTGTAGATGGGTGTGCTTGGCCACAATGGGTGGTTTAAGTGACTGTGGGACAATAGTCATGAGTGCAGGCTATTGGGATGCTTGATTTGTGGGGCAAGTTTTAAGGTTGGTCAGTGTTAAATGAAAAGATTAACACCATTTACAAGGGAAGAGATGGCAGGGATCTGAGGGTGAGATCAGGTGTGTATGTCTGGCTTCAGGCTTAGGGGAGATCCCCAGCAGCAGGAAGGAGTAGATAGAGGGTTTGAATAGAGGATTTGTGGGGGGAATTTTATTGATGGTTGTTGGGAGAACAGGGACATAAATAATGGTGCAGTGGGGAGTGGGGATGTTGGAGAGAACAGGGACATTCACCAAGGAGTGAGGGATATACCAAATAAGTAAACATGGGAAGGATGTTGATCCAGGGAGAAATCTGATTGCCAATATTAGGAATCCAAGAAGGAATTAAAATTTTCCCCTTATCATTGAATGTTGTTTCACTGGGGTTTTTTGTTTGCCTTCCACCTGGATCAATATACTGTAAATACAAATATAGGTTAAGTGTTAAGGGGAGACTCCTGGAGCAAGTAGGACCTCAGTGGCCGGAACAGCTGGGAGCAGGCAAGGATTGTTGGGGTCACCAGCAGGGTTCGGTGGCAGGCAGCAAGCAGGATCCTCGTGGTCACGGGCAGGGTCAGCAACCGGAAGGCAGGAACAGGGCAGGGGAGCAGGAACTGAGACTAAGGAGCAGGAACAGGACTGGAACTTGCTAGCAGGAAACAGACTGGAGCAATCTAGTTCAATAGCAAGGGCCTTTAATATGAACAGGACTCAAAACAGGAACATAAACAGATCAGGGCAGAGGGAGTCTGGACACAAAACAAAGGCAAGGGAGGAACAGGAAACAGGAAACTATAAGGACAGAGGACAGGAACAACAAAGGAGATAGACAGAAAGAGGAAACCCAGAGCAGACAGAAACCAGCAGCACACCCGGTGGACAGAGAAAGGAACTATGGCTAGGAGCAGGGTGTCTAGGAGACCCTGACACTAAGTATCTGTCGTCTAAATTTAGCATAGGTTGAAGTCGATGGACATGTCTTTTTTCAATGTCATCTACTATGTAACTATGCGACAATGTAACTATGTGACTACGTATTCATGTGAAACAGAAGGGAAAAAAGCGAGTTTAAGATTAAATACACAGAAAGATAACAGAAATGTAGGGAAGATGTAAAATAAAGCATAGAACTTCCTTAATCTCTAAGAAATGACCCCAGATCTATGTTTATGTTTAATTCATCTGGTATAATAGTTTTAATGCATAGAACCAATTAGTCTCTTGTCTAGAAATATTGGTTATTTATTAGTTCCCCTCTAGCTTTAATTTCGCTTTTCAATAACCATAAATTGGAGGTCACTAGGAGCCTGCCCGTGTTATTCTTTAAAGTGCTTAGAAGAGCTGGGTTGCTCTGCTATACTTACCTTTAATTTTCTTGTTGTTCTCCCGATATATTGTTTATTGCACGGGCATCGTAGCAAATAAATCACATGCTCAGTAACACAATAAAGCTTTTTATTTGAAAACTTTTGTTTTCTGTGACTTAAATTCTTTAAAATTGTTTTAATATTCAGATGCCGGTTACATGCCCAACATTTTAAACATCTAAAGTATCCCTTAGCATTTTCCTTAAAACCATCCTTGTTCATCTCGTTTTTTCTTCTTATACAGCTTGGGGCCAATTTTTGTTTTAAATTGGGGCTTCTCGTGAACAACTTTTCAGGTATCAGAGGTAACATCGTATGTAAAATTGTTTCTTTATGTACAGGTGCGCCGACGAGTATTCTAAAACTTGCCTTAAACTTGCCTTGGAAAATCTGGGGCTATCACCAACAAGACCCAGGTACATGCTGGGTACATGCTGCAACATTTCAGTGACTTTTCTGCAGAGACTAATGGCCCATCGGATTAACACAGCAGGGGTCCCTTGCAGTCCCATTTAGTTTGAATGGGACTGCCAGGGACCCCCGCTGTTAATCTGATGGGCCATTAGTCTGTCTGCAGAAATGTCACTGAAATGTTGCAGCATGTAACATTGTGGGTGTGAACAGAAAATAAGTGATTGTATTTCATACAGCGTAGGGTACGGCCCCAGTGCCTCCGCTGCATGCGCGCCCGCGAGGCTGGCAGCGCGTGCAGCTGATTCCCCGGTCTGCAGTGAGCTGCAGGGGGAAAGACAGGGGGAGGGGGCGTGGCGGGGGAGTGACAGGGGCGAGGCCATGATGTCACCCGGCAGGTTCACCCTCATTGGCTGAACCGCCAGGGCGTGGCCTAGCGCTCCGACGCGAGTCCTGCTCTCAATTCTGTTGAGAGCAGGAGAAACTCTCGGTGCAGCGCTGCGGCCCCCCCTTGCAGCGGGCCCTGCCCCATTGAGGGGAGGGCTCTTGTCCCTGCAGCGTCCGCCACAGCGGGTGCTGCAGTAGCCAGCAGGGACCTGGCCTTAGTGCCATCTCACTTCCAGTGCTGCTTAAGACATAATTGTATTTCATTCACAACTCTAAAACCATAGCAGTAGAAGCCAACAAGTCCCATAGGGAATGCACTGTGAGGCCTGATTGCCAGATGGCTTCTTAATTCCATGCTTTTCCAATTTGTGATTGCATGTACAATGACGTTTCAAGCCTTTGAAAACAGTGGCTGCAGACTCCTGTAATCCCTCTTTACTAATCCATCTCTGGGTTCCTCTGACAATTCATATTTTCCTCTGGACTTATGAGGTTTGCCTCTCACCTGATAAGAACAGTTTCATGTTAGCTGTATCACATGCCCAAACCACTCATCTGAGCTGTGCAAAGAAAATGACAACTGTATAATTACAGTATGACAGGGGGCTTATACTAAGAACATTTACTCCCCACGCTCTCCCAGTGCCTTTAAATAACCACCTAATGTCACAATTGTTGGACCAAACTCCATGCTATCTAATACCTCCTAACATCCACAACTCTAAACCTTGATAGATACAGCTGTGCGGCTGGATAATGCTCGATCCTGAGGCATACTCCATTCCACAATGATCAGCCACTTTATCTTTTGTTTCAACATTGCCCCTTATTCCCTGTACAGTAGATCAGTGTTTTTCAACCAGTGCTCCTAGGATGCTTAGGTTTCCGCGGGTCTCCCTATAGGGTTTCCTGCAATGTTCCGGTTATTTGCAAATTGCCCCCCGACGAAACCTATTGGCGAAACGTGCGTTGGGTGCATGGGATGTCATGATACGTGTGACGCAGACACGGAGGAAGGGGGAGAGATATGCTTCTGATCCTATTATGGCACTGGGCGGGATGCCGTTCCAGTGCTAAGGAAACCTTGTTACTAGCAGCTATATAGTTATTATACAGCGATCTTTACCTAAGAGATTTTTATCTGTAGCGGGGCCCACTTAACATGCCACTGGGTAGGGGAACTGCTCCAAGGCTCCGTAACAGGCGGTGATTCGGCGCATGCGCAGGACGAGATCTTAGAGGTGGCACCGCAGGCTACATTGCGCATGCGCAGGACCTGGCCAATATGGTGGCCATCTTGTGTGTGGCGACACAAGATGAATGTGCATGCGCGAAGGCCCAGACCCGGAAAAGAGGAGTATAACCTCCACGGGGCTAGAGCCCATGAGGCAGTCGCATGAGAGCCAGCAAGGGAGAAGGTAGTTCCCAGGGAGCAAGCGGCCTAGAGACTACCCCTTAGGCCCCAGCTAGGCCCTGAGCCACCACAGATAAGTGGCATAGGGAAGGCCACAGATAGGGACTCTTCGCCTTACTGATAGTTCTGCACCGGTGACCGGACGGCCCCGCGGTGCCCTGCGACCTGGGACCAAGCCGCAGTATTACGGGACACTAGGGTGAGACACTCCAGCTGGACCTCACCCCACAAGGAGGATCTGGACCCCTTTAGGAGAGAGGGGATTTGTGTCTGAGGCCCCGCAACGTGGGACCCGCTCCTATCCATCGCAACAAGCAGCACCTGGGTACTGGAGTACCCAGGCAGGTACCCAATGTGCACTTAATTCACAGGGGGTCGTGCTACCTCACATTTGGGTGGGGCTTGCTGGGACAGGACACCAGGGGTATTGGTGCCACAGTACCCGTAGTACCTTGATGTGATGTATGTTATCTTTGCTATACTGTAATACAGTAAAGCAGTTATATTATACCAGGTTGTATAGTAATTATTGTGTCCTATGAAGAGTCATCCCACTTATGCTGGGATCCCCATAGGTGGAGGTGCTGTACCACAAGATATAGTACCCCAGGCTCCCCAGAAGTGGAGGCTTTGGCCTTCTGTGAGTCTCATAGGTAACAGCAGCATGCGTATTTGCCCGCAGTTTCCCATAGGCATAGGGAAAGGGGGTTGCATATCCTAGAGCTTATGTGCCGTTATACTGTAAGATTAAATACTACCTAATAGATAGAGCATTTTCTTACACATGTTGCCAGACCTGCTGCAATAACAGCATCACAGAGAGTCATTATATTCATTAGCAGGGAACTCAATATATGAATCTAGAGATGCCTACAATATTGTTCTATTAATAGAAATAGAAGCTATGGGGCTCGTAGTCCATACTGATATACTTACAGACTTAGCATGCCCCTACCGATAGAATATACTCTGTGGGTAGCAAGGCAATATAGACTGTCAGGTCTCTTTGCAATAAGGTCTTTACTTTGAATTATATTACTCTAGAGCTGTTAACCCATTATTATCACCAAAAAGTATTTATAAGAACATCACTTTACCAATACACACAGGTGCTTTATAATATTAATTGGAGGCAGATATAATTCCTCTAGACAAGTACTACATGAAGTATTGATGTGGGATCTCTATTTAAAGAGACCCATTTCAGGTTGTACTACCACTGGGTTACACCCTGTAACCATACAATTAAGGTTGTTTTTCTCTTAAATTGTAGTCTCTAGACTCTCTGACTAGATATTGTTTACAACCATTCATTGAGGGGAGAATGTATCATCTCTGCCACATAACTTTATTTGATAACTAGATCTGGATAATTACATCTTTAAAAGCTAATTATTTACTAACACATTGGCTTACCTAAACCAGTAATAGATTGAATATACAATCTAACAAAAACACTATACATGAGTACTGATCTTATAATACTGTACCCAACATAATTCTGTACCTAAGATCATAGCATATCCCCCCCCCCCCCCACACTTTTAAGTGATTTTATTGCATATATGATACTTATATAGCCAGGGTGGGAAACCCTATCGCCATTCACCACTTGTGGCGAATTGGCAGGGAAACTGTGGCGAACAGGGCTGCCTTGACTCTCTCTGCAGCCCGCGACGGCCCCCTCAACCCCCCCTCTCCCCTTCCTTGGTAGGGAAGGAGTGCGCTCCCGCTGTGTAACACGCTCTCCTCCCTCCCACACCCCCACCTGCTCCAACGTGTGCTCCATCCCCTCCAAAGCTCGCTCCAGTGTGACGCGCTGATGCGCACACCCCCCCAGCTCGCTCCTGCGTGATGTGCTGCACTCCTGCCAGCCAGACACCCGCCATCCAAAAATGCCAGCCCGCCACCACTGCCGCCGCCGCTTCTTCCATCAACGGCGCGCCGCAATCTGGTAGGCATTGGGGGTGGGGGGGTGCGGGTGCTTGATGAGGGGGACTGCAGAAATGGTGCTGGGAAGAGAATCAAGGGTCCTGGGGGGAGAATCAAGGGTCCTGGGGGGAGCAAGGGTGCCGAGGAGGGTGTGGGGGGGAGAATAAAGGGTGCCGGGGGGAGATCAAGGGTGCTGGGGGAGATGATGAGGGGGGTTAAATGAGATGGTGATGAGGGGGGGTTAAATGAGATGTGATGAGGGGGGGGGGTGAGGAGATGATGAGGAGGGTAGTGGTGGTGGCATGAGAGGATGAGGGGGGGTTGCGGTCTGAGGGCCGTTCTATAGTGTGTGCGCTTGCTGCACCGTGTGCGCGCGTGGCAGTTATAGTTGGCCGAGGTTTGTGAGCCTTTCTATAATGGTGACGCGCGCGCACGGCAGTGAGTGTGGGACCGGCTGACAAGGGGGAGAATGAGGAAAAGAAAGATTTCGCTACCGCCGCTGAAATGTGTGTGTATGTACAATGTTAAGAAATAATTTATTAAAGTATTTCTTTATTTATTTCAAACGTATTTATAACACACACACACAGTCACACACACACTGTGCCTCACTCGCTCACAGCATACACAAAAAAAGCATGCGTCACGTGCATGCGCGTTCGCACAAGCTCCGGCGCGCACACCATAGAACGGCCCTGAGAAACAGTGTGTGTTTAAAATTTTCGCATGCGCTACATAATACCTCAATTTTTATATGGTGTGGCTATTTTCACTTCTAATTCGCCACACCTGTGGCTATATTGAAAAATAGGATACCCACCCCTGTTATATAGTATGTGTAACTCAATATTATTTTTTAGATGATACATTCTATTAAATATTATTTTTCTTATTAAGGTCATTTCACCTGACTTTCTCTTGAGGGTATACAAGTGTGCAGCATACAGGATCTATTTCCTCTCTCTTCACCTATGTTATTTGAAAATTGTATCAAATACAGAAGAATTTACAATGCATCTGATCTCAGACGCGCTATTAGAGAGGGTTGGGGTTCCTTACAATGCATCTGATCTCAGACACGCTATTAGAGAGGGTTGGGGTTCCTTACAATGCATCTGATCTCAGACACGCTATTAGAGAGGGTTGGGGTTCCTTACAATGCATCAGATCTCAGACTCGCTATTAGAGAGGGTTGGGATTCCTTACAATGCATCAGATCTCAGACGCGCTATTAGAGAGGGTTGGGGTTCCTTACTATGGATCAGATCTCAGACGCGCTATTAGAGAGGGTTGGGGTTCCTTACAATGCATCTGATATCAGACGCACTATTAGAGAGGGTTGGGGTTCCTTACAATGCATCTGATATCAGATGCACTATTAGAGAGGGTTGGGGTTCCTTACAATGCATCAGATCTCAGACGCGCTATTAGAGAGGGTTGGGGTTCTGCAGAATTCACAATAAAATTGTTCCTTTACCAAAAAAGAGGTTGGAAACCACTGCTCTAGATTGTAAGCTCTCATGAGCAGCGCCCTCGTTACCTTCTGCATCTGTTTGCCCTTGTTTCTCCTTACTTATATGTCATTCTGTTTATAATTTATGTCCCTGTATATCCCCCACTGTACTGCGTTGCAGAATATGTTGGTGCTTTACAAATAAACGATAATAATTGCTCCTGGAGTTATTAGAGGTTACCTGAAAAAGCGATGCTTCTCTGGCAACAAACAGGTTAAACATATTCTGTGCATATATGTCAGTCTGTCTATTAGTGGAAGAGCCGTAATCCCCCCCCCCCCCCACCCCCCTACATTTAACAATATCTGAGCTATAGGATTCAGAACCAAATGACGAAAAAGAGCAAAAGGAACCAACTCTGCCAGCTACTGGATATGTAACCTTATACATAATTGTGTGTTGCATAAAACAGAGTGTTTCCTGATGCTTCCTTACATGTTGATTCTGCTGAGAGTTCCCCTGCACCTTGGACTTTTGTCAAGAGTCCGCTAGGATGTGTACAAGAGCTGCAATATTACTTCAGACTTTAGACGTTTCCATATACTTCTATTGCTAAGAACCAATTAAGCTGCAATAAAGTGACAAGTCGCTTCATTGGCACCTAAGTACTAAGCATCGCAAATTGATTTCTCGATGAAACATTGGCGCAGGGAAATCTTCTTTGAAATTGCGCTTGTGTGCGTTTATGTACCAACCTCATTTCTCAATCTGCGCCAGCAGCATTAAAAAGGTCTTTTTTGGGGGTGCACAGTAATTGATTGCGCGCTTTGCATACACGTTAATGGAAATAATGTGCGCCAGTAAAAAAGAAAAAGTGAGTCAAAATCGTCCGCCCAATCCAGCATGGTGTAAACGCTAAAACGGACTGTTAATAATGGGAGCACAGAACGAAGTAGCTACTGTATCAACCAAAAATGTATTAGGCAGGACAAATCTTTCATGTATTATTTTGACAGAATGACTATTATGATATTAGACTAATAATTTATATTTACTAACACTTGTTATAAATGAAAGGAATACATCATAACTGTGTTTTAATTTCAATTGTATCAAACAGGTATTCAACATGATGCAATGCGTCAAAAAAAATGGCAAACAATAAATTATGTGCCATATGTATGCAAGCTTCATCTTACTATATATTTCTGAAAGCATTGTATGTATGTATGTTTCCCTGGTGTGTTCCCTGTCCCTAGCGGCAATCTCATGGTCCCGTGGGCCCGCCCGCCCCCGCACACCTCTCATTGGCCTCACACACTCACACCACTGCTTCAGGCCCCCTTGGCCCGCCCCCGCACACCTCTCATTGGCCTCACACACTCACACCACTGCTTCAGGCCCCCTTGCAGCTCACCTTCCCCCCTCCCGGTGGCCGTCTGTTGGTAAGTGTGTGTGTGTGTCTGTTTTAGTGTGTGTGCGTGTCTGTGATGGTAAGTGAGTCTGTGTTGGTAAGTGTGCGTGTGTGCATGTCTGTGTTGGTAAGTGTGTGTGTGTATGACTGTTTTGGTAAGTGTGTATGTCTGTGTTGGAAAGTGTGTGTTTATAAGTGTGTTTTGGTTTGTGTGTATTTGTAATGCATATGTGTTTCATGCATTATGTGCATGTACAGTATATGTTGTATATTTATTGTTTTTGTATATGTTGACTATAAATGTGTATTTGTATATGGTATGTGTGTATATGGTGTAGTGTTTGTGTGTATATATGGGAGGGGAGGGAGGAGAGATAGGATGGGCGAGGAGGGAGTAGAGATGATGATGATGGGGGGGGAGAGAAATGAGAAGGAGGGGGGAGATGATAAGGAGGGGGAGAGATGATGAGGGATGACGAGGAGGGATTGGAAGAGATGAGGGATGATGAGAGAGCAGGGGAGCACAATCTTTTTCTCCTGCGCCTCCCTGCCGGCTGTACCCCTCTCCATGCGCCCCCCCCCCCCTTACCTTGGTTCTGGGCGTCATGACATCGGCAACGTGATGTCACATTGCCATGGCGATGCGTCTCCAGAAGTCGTCTGAACCAATGTAAGTGCAGTTGACAGAGGCCTTCGCCGCTTCCCTGGCATTTAATTTATGTGCCTTCGGGAAGCGCGTGGCCTCTGTAAACCCCCCGCCCCCGCAGATAATATCGCGCGAACCCCGCAGATAATATCGCGCGAACCCCTCAAATAGAGGATGGGAGGGAAGGAGAAAAAAATGATTGTCAGTATTAATATTAATGGGGCCCTGAATTTTTGTTTTGCCCGGGGGCCCGCAAATGTCTAGCTACTGAGCAGAGTGCCATGGTAGTCTTTAAAGGGAAATAATGGATGGCAGGCTTGATTACCACAACATCCTGTAACCTTTTGGGGTCTCATTAGTGTAGACTGGGACTCCAACACAGGGAAAGCCCTGGGAGAAGTTCCGGGCCCGGCCGCCAAGGAAGGCTGCCCCAGCAATCCGAACACAGAGGTGAATAGCTTATACTCCGACAAAGATTAACCTACAGTATACTCTACATTGTGGATACCTGTGAACATACCTGAGATTACTATATTGTTCTACTCCATAAGACACCTTTCAAGACACCTTGCAGCCAATTCACTTGGGTTGTAGGAGGCTATATTTACTGAGTCATACTCAAAAGGTGTCTTTTTTAGGCTGCGGCCCCGCTGCCGCTGAGCTCGCTCATGCTTGGAGAGCGGTGATGTCACCAGCTCTCCAAGCATGAGCGATCGCTGTCCTGCAACATTTTTAGAGCAGGAGTGGGGGGGCGTGGCTATTACAGGAGGGGGGGTGTCATTCGCTGTATAGGGGCTGTCTATGTTTCTATGTATCTCTCTCTCTCTCTCATATATATATATATATATATATATATATATATCTCCCCCTTCCCTCATCTCTCTCCCCCCATCGCACTCTCTCTCCCCCCCATTGCTCTCTCTCTCCCCCCCATTGCTCTCTCTCCCCCCATTGCTCTCTCTCTCTCCCCCCCATTGCTCTCTCTCCCTTCTCCCCCTCTCTCTCTCTCCCCCCCTCTCTCTTTCCCTTCTCCCCCCACCACACCACTCTGTTTTCCACCACCACAGCAGCACTCCGTTTGCCCCCCCTCTGTCCGTTTGCCCCCCCTCTGTCCGTTTGCCCCCCCTCTGTCCGTTTGCCCCCCCTCTGTCCGTTTGCCCCCCCCCCCATTCCCCCTTTCAGCCTTAGGAGAAGCATGACCTAAATGCATCTTCCACCTTGGAAGTGAAAGAGTGATATTTAAGAGCCGTAGTTCTTGCCTGCTTTTGTACTATTTTCAAATACTGCAAATCCTCTGGTAATTCTTCCTTTCAATAGGTACAAATTGTCCAAGATTTGGGTGTCCAAACAAGAGAGTTGTTTATTAACCCTGAACAATTGGGCAATCAGAATTTTGGCTCCTACGAAATAAGAGCCATAAAATATATCCAGTGATCATATCAAGCACTACCTGCAGGAAGTACTTGATTACTTATTTGCTGTGGCCTTGACACTTTTCTTGTTTTCTCTCATTCACACTGCTGTATCATTTATCCTTCAGCTGCTTTGATCGGGCAAATAATTAAACTGCATTAATAACACTTGGAAACATACCATCTACTTATCAGTGAGACCGGGTACAGTATGTCGCAACAGCTTTGCACACAAAAGAACAGTTTTAAAACTGGCGTGTCAGGTTTTTAGGGAAGGATTTATTTGGCTGAGAATACTCTTGTCTAAAGAAACCCCAAACTAGAAAAAACGAATATAAAGCAGCTTTTGTGACACAACGTGATTTACAATGCAGGGCCATGGATTTAACATATGCAGAGCACTCCTTCATTTGAAAAGGTATTACATATCCATATGATACAGCCTGTCAGTTCTAATGACACGGGTATTGAACACAGTAGTAGCATAGGAAACTGTTCTGGTTCACCAGAAGCATGATGCAGTCAGGCTCAAATATTTAGGGCCATATTTACTAAGCGGTACTTTGCCACAAAGACACATTCTGATGCCGGCAGACACTTTGCTGCCAGTGAGGTTCTGCTAAATATTACACAGCGCGTTAAATAAGAGAGATGCCCATTGCTCTGAAAATAAATGGGAGATTCATTCTACAGTAATCCAGTGATTGCTTCACAACAATAGGCGTTAAAGCATAACTGCGTGATTGGGACTTTGTAAATGAACAATGGCCAACATACAACTGTTTCATTTAAACTTTTCCAGCGAATTATAAACAATAAAGGTAGCAAAATGAATACAGTACATAGCACTAATGCACACTACCAAACTAGAGCCACTTCTAGTAGGAAGGATGCTTATGTTTCCTGATTACGTTGAGTTATAGGGGTGCATGTGCAGACAACTCCCCAACTCAATATTTCTGCTGACTGTTACTTTTAGATCAATTATCTCTAGAAAGAAGCAGCTTTAAAGTAGCAAAGTGACAGTATGTTTAAAAATATGTTTAAAATATACAGTATTGGTTTGAAGCAGGGGGTCACTGGAGCTGAACCGTGTCGATTTCAGTTCCGGGGACCCCCTGTTTCCTGAGATAATAACCTCTCTAGGTGCTGCTGGTAGGAGCCCTGACTGGGTTCATAATATGCTAGTTTAAAAAGTCCCGCTTCCTGCGGGCCAATAGGAAGCCGCAACGTCATCCCTTGTGTTTTCCTATTGGACCACGTGACGCGGGAGCTTTAAACTGCACAGAGATAGCGGCAGCGCCTACGTTACCTTACGTACCTTACCTAGAGGTAAGTAACTCAGGAAGCATGGGGTCCCCGATGCTGAAACTAATGCGGTTCAGCTCCGGCGGCCCCCTGCTTCAGTCCTATTTAAAAAAATAAACATACTGTTGAATGGAGTGCTCCTTTAAGAAGCTTGCACAGAAACACTCAGCATTTAATATGCATTTGTGGAGATGTTAGATGTCCCCCTCTTAAAACGGTAATTCTGCTTTGCATGTCATGCCATTGACACATTGGGATACTACATCCCCCCCTGTGTATGCTACTCAAGCAGATTCTCTTGATACATTATTTGACTTGGATGCCATAAAGTTGGGAACAGTTGTCTCTTTGGAGAAGTCGCGGCTAATGCTTTTTAGTGCTGGTGCTGGCACTTGCGTCATGCATTAGAGGTGACACTTTGCTTCTGAGAATTTGAGAAGCAGTTGTACTGTACCAGCCAGAATTTCTCACCCTGGAAATTGGGGGGAGGGGGTGGAGAGCAGAGAGAGATAAACAACAACCCAAATGGGGAGGAGAGGCTCAAAGGTTTTGAAGGCCAGAGGTGGAAGATAAGCATAAATCTGATATGAAAGCAAGAGAGGAGATGCCTGAGTATAGATTACTTCATGGTCGCTTTTATCTGCCCTGATAGCTGTGTTTTTTTTTATTCCTATGCTATTCAAGACTTTCCAAAAAAATGACATAACACATAAGCAGCCTTTGAACTAAAAGTATATTGCAATTGTGTGCGTCTCTGTCCTAACGCTTTTCTATTGTGCACATTAAGCGTCCCAAATTTTTTTTTAGTCAGGTATACTGACGTAAACAAATGGGGTGTGTGTAACACGCAGATTTAAATCTATATCTATATTTTTTAAACCATTGTATGTCCGTGTCTAGGGGCAATCTGATTGGTCCGTCGGTCTGTCACTCAGCCTCCGGCCAATCAGTTTGCTCCCTTGGCCCAGCCTCCCCGGCGCCTCCAGCAACACTACCCATGAGCAGAGGCGCCCGCTCCTCGGCACCGCCGCCTCACCTGCAGGAGGGACCCCCCACATGCCTTCTGCAGCTCTCCGGGCTCAGCTCTCCGTGCAGCTCCCCCCCCTCTCTCCCTCCACATGCCCTCTGTGCTCTCCGTGCAGCTCCCCCCCCTCTCTCCCTCCACATGCCCTCTGTGCTCTCCGTCCGGCTCCCGTCCGTCCGATCCCCGCCCCTCCTTATGGGTAGTGTTGCTGGAGGCGCCGGGGAGGCTGGGGTTTGCTGTGAGGGGGAGTGGGGAAAGGTGAGGCGGTGGCACCGAGGAGCGTGCGGCGATGCCCGTGGGTAGCGGTGTCAGTGGCTGGTGAGTGTGACCAATGAGAGGTGGGCGGGCCAAGGGAGCAAACTGATTGGCCGGAGGCTGAGTGACAGACCGACGGACCAATCAGATTGCCCCTAGACACGGACATACAATGGTTTCAAAAATATAGATATAGATGTGGGTGGGTTTGCTGGCTATGCATCTTAACCCTGGCTGTGCTCAAATCTGTGACCATGCAGCAAGCTTAAGCCTATAGGGAACCATGTTTATGGTATTGAAGCAAAAGGTGGCACTGTGTTCTCATTTGCATGTCATTTCCCAGAATCCCTTGCTGCAGTGGAAGTGCTGTGTGCTTGGTGATAATGGTGAAAGGCGGGGTTGCAGACCTGTCTAAGACATGCAAATGAGCATACAGTAATATTCCCATTTGCTATATATATATTTTACATGTTAATCATATCACCATAGCATGGCCAGTGAGTCTTGCTACATCTCATGTGACTTCACAAATGGCTGACAGGAGACGTGCTGTTCTTTTCATACCAATATGTTTAGTTTGACTACAGAGAGCAGTACTATTGATTAAAAATAATTTCATACACAACAGCTCCACTTGCTCTCCAGATTATTTTCTGTACCACAGAACAGAACAAATCCTCATTAGGGACAACGATATACAAATGTATTGTATTTTTCTTTTCTTTTTACAACTTGGCAATACGTGTCTGGTGGCCTTAGGGTCCTGTATCTTTTGATAGATAACGCAATACGGCACAGGCACCTTCAGCAATGAATGGGGTTAATCAAAAACACCTAAGCAGCTTGTATTGAGCACTTTATTTCAGAATTTCCCAAAATAATCTACTGAAATGCAGCATGACATAAAATGAAAAGGATTACCCAACACCACAGCGAGGACTACGTATACTCTTCCCATGCGCATTAAGCCGATTCTCCGAACGCCTGATCTTGTGCAGGTGGAGTGGTGAATTACATAGACTCACCACTTTGCTGTTGGATGGGTGTACAGACAGTCCTCGTTTTACAACGAATGTCTTATCCAACGCTATGCAATGCATACCTATATTCATTTTTACACCGCCAAAATGGCTTATCCAACGCTCTTACGACGCTTTGCAACGTTGTGTACACACACCGTTGCAAAGCGTCGTAAGAGTATATATATATATATATATATGATACGAACCAATCCAAAGACCAGTAAAGAGACAGCACACCGCACGGGGTTAATCCAAAAATCTATATTCACAACATGAAATACACGTAAGCCAACGTTTCGGTCCCACAGAGAGACCTTCCTCAGGGCCGTGCAACCCACAAGTGCAAGTGACCACACATATATACCCTCACCCATAGTGCAATGCAAACAAAGGGAACCAATCACCAACATGCAATCAGACAGAATATGCAACATAGCTGTGCTCCGTGCCCCCTCCCCTATTACCTGATTATCCAAATGACTCATCATGACATGAGAGTAGGCACTTAAGTAGGCTTATCATTTGTGCCAACCCATATGCAGGATTCCTTTGACTGGGAGGTTGATATGTACAGACTGCACAGACAATTGAAGTTAAAGGATTTCTTCTCTAAGAATATTGATATTAACTCTTTTGGAGACATTACCCCTAATCCATTTAAGACCAGGAGCACCTTTGACCCGCACTCACTGAACCCCAACATAGCTGCATTTATGAACTTGGTGACGAAAGACACACGGAAAATTCTGAAGAATCATAAGACCAGCTTTTTTAATACATCGAGAGAGGAGAGAGCTGCCCTGAAAATGCTACGGGAGAACAAGGGGATTATAGTGAGAGCAGCAGACAAGGGTGGAGGGATTGTGGTTTTAAATTATCAATACTATAAGCAGGAGATTGAGCAACAGCTTGCAGTTGTACATCATTATAGACGCCTCCCGGGGGATCCGACGATAGCCTACAAGAAGGAGATTGATGGCATCATCCGATTGGGCTTGAATAATGCCTGGATCACAGAAGAAACCAGTAAATTCCTGACTCAGGACCACCCTGTGATGCCAGTATTATACACACTACCCAAAGTACACAAATCTATAGTCGCACCACCGGGCAGACCCATCATCTCGGCCCGTGGGTCGCTGTGCCACCCCCTCTCGCAATTTGTGGACTTCTATCTACAGCCACTGGTGGCTGGAATGGGTTCATACATCAAGGACACCACGGACTTTATTGAGCAGCTCAGCCATCTTTCCGTTAACACAGCAGAATGTATTCTTGCTACGCTAGATGTGTCCAGCTTGTACACCAACATTCCCCATGCAGGGGGCCTAGAAGCAGTACGCACAAAATTGGAAGAACAGGGAGTCGAACAGGGTCCACCAGTTGACTTTCTCATGTTGCTCATTGAGGTCATCCTCCATAAGAACTTTTTTAAATTTGAGAAACACTACTACTTGCAACTTACGGGCACTGCCATGGGCTCAAATATGGCACCGTCGTACGCTAATCTGTTTATGGATTTGTATGAACGGTTGCACATATTAACTGACACCACGCGTGGACGGCATATCGTCAAATACCTTCGCTATATTGACGACATCTTCATTCTGTGGACGGGCAGTGAAGAGGAGCTGCTGACATTTGTTTCTGATTTAAACAAAATCCCCTCCACAATCCGTTTTACCCTCAACCACAGCTACCAGGAAATCGCTTTTTTAGACACCATAGTGTACAAAATTGGAGGCACGCTGGCTACTAGAATATACCGGAAGAGTACAGACAAGAACTCCCTTCTTTGTGCAGCCAGCCACCATCCTGTACCACTCAAGAGGGGTCTCCCATACTCCCAGCTTCTCCGAGTGAAAAGAATCACCACTGATCCAGAAGAATCCCAAAGGGCCTTGGCCCAAATGGCCGCACGCTTCCGGGAGAGGGGCTATTCGGCCAAGGACATCAATTTTGCCTTGCAAAAGGTTGGACAGGTTGATAGGGGTGAACTATTGACACCTTCGACAGGCAGACCGGTGAGCAATAGGCTCAATATAGTCAGTACATTCAGTACTGCTACCAACAGCATTAAGCGCTGCATTCGGGGCAATTGGCGCATCCTGGAGAATGACGAGAGGATTGGTGCATATGCTAGAGAGCCACCTCTATTCTGCTTTCGTCGGGGACCAAACATTGGTGACATGGTCACTGGATCTGACCCAATAGACAAATATGCCACACCCACCACTTGGTTAGTCAAAAAACCTGGTCCGTACCGCTGTCATGGCTGTACCAACTGCAACTATATGCAGCTGGGCCCTAGCTACAATCACCCGCATAGTGGCGCACTGATTAAAATCAAACAACAACTGAACTGTGAGTCTAAATTCGTGGTGTACCTTATTAAGTGTCCTTGTGGATTGCTGTACATCGGGAAGACTATAAGGATGCTGAAAGAACGCATGGCCATGCACCGTTCAAACATCAGAAAAGCCCTACTGAGTGATGCCTCTGATGTAGACCTGAAGTGCCTACCTGTGGCTAGACATTTCAAGGAAAAAAGGCATACACTGGCCACACTTCGTTGTATGCCTATTCTGCAGGTACCAGTCCCCCCCCGTGGGGGTGACAGGGGCAGGACTTTGCTTAAAGAGGAAGCAAGGCTTATCTATGAACTAAGAACTATGACACCTGGTGGCCTAAATGAGGAACTTTCACTTAGCTGCTTTTTGTAGCAGTCTCCCTGCTTTCACTTGACTTTGCATTATGCCTTTTTTATGTTTGTCACTCATACTCTGTTGCATCACTCCCTCTGCACTTTTGCACTTCCTTTGTCCTTATATACTATGGTGATGCTATGCGCTCCTTGTGCTCTATACCTCTACCTGTCCCCCTGTGGTTCACCTTAACGCTCTGTGTATTACTATTCTGTTTAGCCCATTATTACTGTCAGTGTGTGGGTAACTGTGCACCGAGGCGGTTTTTCAGACTGCGCATGTGCGTTTTGCGCTGCCGGCGTCCCTGGTGGCCAGGGAGAGTCAATGAGGCGTCTGCTCACAGCTGTGATGCGCGGCGTACTCTCCTTGCTGGCGCTCCGGCAGTCAATATGTTTTGGCCCACTGCAGATGCGCGGCGAGCGACCTTCCCCCGCAAGGGCAGTAGACCCTGGGACCAGTGTCTAAAGGGTGTCTTTCTCCTAATAGTTTAAGTGCCTACTCTCATGTCATGATGAGTCATTTGGATAATCAGGTAATAGGGGAGGGGGCACGGAGCACAGCTATGTTGCATATTCTGTCTGATTGCATGTTGGTGATTGGTTCCCTTTGTTTGCATTGCACTATGGGTGAGGGTATATATGTGTGGTCACTTGCACTTGTGGGTTGCACGGCCCTGAGGAAGGTTTTTCTGTGGGACCGAAACGTTGGCTTACGTGTATTTCATGTTGTGAATATAGATTTTTGGATTAACCCCGTGCGGTGTGCTGTCTCTTTACTGGTCTTTGGATTGGTTCGTATCATACTTTTTTTCTATGGGACTATCATCTGCTATTATAACCTTTTCTACTGCAGTGTGCTGACTGACCTTCATGTGTATATATATATATATATATATATATTATATTATACTATATAATATATTATTTATTATGTTATATTATATATATTACAGTATATACACTATAATGTATGTGTGCGCTGCATATCTTATTGCCTGCGTAAAATATTTGGTGTATTTTAGTGTTAAAAATGCCTTCAGGAACGGAACCTTTCATTTAAACAGTGTTCCTATGGGAAAACGTGTTTCGCTTTACAACGTTTCGCTATCCAACGCCATTTTGAGTAACGCATTGTGTCGGATACCCGAGGACTGCCTGTACATCACTGATTACACCAACAGTATTACAATGCATTTTGTGAACAAGAGATTAAAGTGCGCAGCTAATAAATAAACGTGAGATATAGTGATAAAGTAATTAAATGATTAATTACGTGACCTTGATCAGAGCGTCTGCAGCTGTGATGGAAGGGGGGGCTCAGGAACCCCCTGGAGCTAACAGATAAATACAAAAAAGACACAGCGCACAACGCTCATAGTGCAATTACAAAATTATATTAACATGAACAAATTATTGGGTGAGTATTGTGCGTACATCAGTGCAGTTAAAACAAGCAGTTTTGGGATATGTTACCCAACGCCTCAAATGACTGGAACAGATGTCCTCACAGGGGTAGAATTGCTGATGGCTCTGCGGCAGGATTTCAGTAGGGCAGATGGAAAGCCTCTGTGCGTCCTTGCTCCCCAGAGCATTAGTTGAACGGGAACTGCTGGCCCATACAGTGTTTGTTCTGAGCTGAACACCAGCTGATTACTCTCACTCCTCTCCGTGTGCAGCACTTCCTAGTGGATGACGTCACCGCTGGGAGTCGCCGATTTCACCGTTCAGTCTATCAGCTCGCGCAGTAAAATACTAGTTGAAAGGTAGAGCTGTTAGCAAGAATGTCCTACGCGTTTCGAAAACCGCAGTTTTCTTCATCAGGGACTGGTTTTTAGTGGATTCAGTTCATTTCTAAATACCCCGCGATCGTCACTCATTGGTTAAAGCCTTCTACTCTCCTAGCCAATGGGAGAGCAGCAAGGGTGGAGTAACAAGTAAGACAATAATCCTTTTAAAGCGAATATCATTGTATGGCGTAGGTTCATAGATGATATCCTGTGCATCTGGGATGGCGATCAGTGTTCAATTGTTCAATTTCTACAGTACATAAATAATAATGACAGGAACCTGACATTTACACATGTACAGGACGAAACGGCAGTTCACTTCCTGGATCTTAATCTTGTGGCGTCACCTAAAGGGGATGTGGTAACAAAAACTCATTTTAAGGAGGTTGACTCTAACACCCTCCTTATGGCCACTAGCAACCACAAAAAAACGTGGATATCAAATATCCCCAGTGGCCAATACTATAGATTAAAGAAAAACTGCAGCACAGAAATAGACTTTGAGGAACAGGCCAAAAAATTAACATCAAGATTTCTTGAGAGGGGTTACCACCTGGAGAAATTAAATGGGGATTTGGAAAAAATTAGAAAGATTGAGAGAAAAACCATGTTATTAACAAAGGATAGAAAAAGTAAAAACCATCTGGAAAATGAGGGTAAATGCAATGTTTCTTTTATCACTGATTTTAACTCCATGACTGGGCGAATTGAGAAAATTATAAAAAAACATTGGTCAATTCTTTCAAATGACCTGCTACTGGGCACTCACCTCTCAAAATTCCCTAAATTTATCTACAGAAAAGCTAGAAATCTAAAGAATATCCTATCCCCAAGTGACGTTAAACCAAAGGAACACTTTAGTGGGAATAAAAATTGGTTAAGCAATAAACCAATTGGGAATTTCAAGTGCGGTAAGTGTTCAGTTTGCAGGCATTTGCACCCTGACAAAAAATCTTTTAAATGTCCAAATGGAGAATTAATTGAGATTAAGGATTTTATATTTTGTAATACTGACCATGTAGTGTATTTATTAGAGTGTCCATGTGGCCTTTTTTATGTGGGACGCACAAAACGTGCTTTAAAAGTACGTATTTTAGAACATTTGCGCAACATTAAAATAGGGTTCATGAAACATAGCCTATCCAAACATTATGCACTATGTCATAACAGTGATCCGTCATCCCTATTATTTAAAGGCATTAAACATGTACCTAAAAATAGGAGAGGGGGTGATAGGGTTAAGGAACTATCTAGGCAGGAAACCTTCTGGATACATAAATTAAATACTTTGTATCCAGGGGGTTTGAATGAAGATATAGATATCTGGTCTCTGTATTGATTCTATAATTATAATTTTAATTCTATCTCTTTTATTAAATAATATATGATATTTTACATCTGTATCTCTAAATCCATTTATTTTTAAGATATTTAAATAAATTTTAAAATATTTTTTTAAAAATATTTGCAATGTTAGTCTGTATGCCTTTAATAATGATATTATGGCTTTCTATTGTTCTACTTTGTCTACCTATCAGTCGGCTATGAATTTACTTGCCAGTGTTGATTTATCCATTATAGTTTATTTCATATTTAGTTATCCAGGTCCATATAGCATTAGATACATCTCTTATTATGTTTTTTTATGTCTAACACTTGTTTCTTTGTTTTAGTATCTTCAATCGCGCTTTGGTAGTCTTTTTTGCTGTTAATAAAGTTAATGAAGTTTTTTTTTCTCTCTATTGCCTATAACTACCAATGACGCATGCTATTCAGGACTTGTTACTCCGCCCTTGCTGCTCTCCCATTGGCTAGGAGAGTAGAAGGCTTTAACCAATGAGTGACGATCGCGGGGTATTTAGAAATGAACTGAATCCACTAAAAACCAGTCCCTGATGAAGAAAACTGCGGTTTTCGAAACGCGTAGGACATTCTTGCTAACAGCTCTACCTTTCAACTAGTATTTTACTGCGCGAGCTGATAGACTGAACGGTGAAATCGGCGACTCCCAGCGGTGACGTCATCCACTAGGAAGTGCTGCACACGGAGAGGAGTGAGAGTAATCAGCTGGTGTTCAGCTCAGAACAAACACTGTATGGGCCAGCAGTTCCCGTTCAACTAATGCTCTGGGGAGCAAGGACGCACAGAGGCTTTCCATCTGCCCTACTGAAATCCTGCCGCAGAGCCATCAGCAATTCTACCCCTGTGAGGACATCTGTTCCAGTCATTTGAGGCGTTGGGTAACATATCCCAAAACTGCTTGTTTTAACTGCACTGATGTACGCACAATACTCACCCAATAATTTGTTCATGTTAATATAATTTTGTAATTGCACTATGAGCGTTGTGCGCTGTGTCTTTTTTGTATTACAATGCATTGGCTGTAACTTATCAACTACAGTGTTTCTGCCCATTGTAAAGAAAGAACCAGTTCAGCCATGAAAGCCTTTATTTCCAATGAGAAAAACATAGGTGCAAAATAAGTTGTGATTGGCAACAAAGCACACACAGTTGCAAATTGTATTCACCTGAAAGCTGCATCAGTTCTTACTCCTATTAGATACATTTTCAAACATACATACCAGGTACCGTACCTATAATATTGCTATGGGTCACTATTAAGTTAGCTGCTTACGTGATTTCATTATTCCCATCACACCTAGATTGTAGTATTAAGCATTATCGGTCTTTGTGTTTGCATAAGAGGGGGAAGAGGGGGAAAAACTGGAGTGTGTGGTAAAATTGTATGTTAGGTAGTGAAATGTACAAAGTTCTAATTTTTTTTTTTTCATTTTAGAGAGAAAAAAAAAGTTTAAAAAAGCAAAAAATAACAACATAGAAATACGAAAATATGAAACTATAATGAAAAGAAGCACTAGCATTGCTTGATTTAATAACTCATAGGCAGTTGTGAAGCAGGAAAGAATCTGTGTCCCGAACTTGGAACAAAATAGTACAGAGGTGCCGCCTGCAGCACTTAATGTACAGTACAAATAAGCCAGTCGTTACATTCATACACCCAACTGGCACAAATGTTAATAAAAAATAAAAATGCCTCCTCCATTATAAAAATCACAGAACTTGTGCATTACATGTTATATAATGCACATAGAATGGCAGTGCCGATACATGATAAGAAAACGGATGCTTAAAGAGGTAATACAAGCCGGCGGATTTTTGTGCAATTTTATTTATGCAGCATTGAAGCAGGGTGTATCCGGAACTGAACCCCATTCATTTCAGCTCCAGGGACCTCTGCTTCCGCAGATACGTGCCTACGAATAGGTGCCGGTAGCAGCTCTCCTCGACTGCCAGGGTTCACAATATGTCCGCTGTTGAAAGTTTTCGCGTCCTGCGGGCCAATAGGAAGCTGCGATGTCATCGGTGGGGCTTCCTATTGACCCATGTGACACGGGAGCTTTAATCTTGAATGCCCAGCCAGAGCAGTTACCGGCGCCTACCTCGGAGGTAAATATCTCCGGACACAACCTGCTTCAATGCTATTAAAAAATAATAATAATAATAATAATATATTGTTGTCTAGGAATGCTCCTTTAACATAAAAGAGAAAAAAAAATTCCCTTAGGAAGCTTTTTTATTAGCACAATATTTTAGCTTGTGCATCAATATTAAAAACATATCCAATTTGTTTTTTTTGCAGGTGGTCTGAAATCCTCATAGATCCTGCCCCTTCGATACTTTTTAAAAGAAGATTGCCGGTATACACTGCACATCAAGTGGTCCTTAGCTTCAAAATAGTCAGGCACGGCTACGGTCACCTTGGTTCAAATGACAACCTGCTTTACCTGCCGTTGATTGGAATGCCACTTAACACAGGATCGTAGGGTGATAACCTATATCAGACCTTAATGAATCTCCCCCATAGATGTGAAGACCCCCTTAATGAGCAGTGCCACATGGGCATCTTGATTGCTGGAATGGAAGAGGAAAATTACTAGATTATGGCTCATATGGTAAAAACCATAATGGAAGTTTAAGTGACCCTGTGCTACTCTTTAGAACTCAAGTGAAAATACTCATTCTTCTATCATTCTTATTACAATAAACATATTGGTCCATATGTACTAAGGAGTGCTATTCCATAAAACACCCTCCCCAGCTCATTCACTTGAATGAGCTATAAAAGGTGTCTTCGGGCGCCGGAAGGGGTCTTATGGAACTGCACTGCTTAGTGAATATGGGCAATTGTCCTAGAATACCTTTTGATCAACCATTTACGGTTTGATTTAATAGCCCCTGGGATGAGCTGCTACTTTGATTTGTGGAAACAGCAGATTTGGAAGTTCCTAACATTTAAGTGAATAATGGCAGACATCACTAAAGCCCACTGTCGTAGGGCACTTCCTGGTGCAAGCAATTGCTCCGCGGTTGATCCGTCAACTCTCCGGAAGGACGTGGGGGACAGACGCTCTCAGGAAATCTCGGAGAATTGACTGTACATTGGTCTCTGCTCACAGACTTCTATCAACCTGATGGCATAAGAGAGATAAAGAACATAATCTCATTATGTCAACAAAGCATAACAGTCATGCAACAACTAGGAGGTGGTCACCCAATATACCCAATGTTTAAATATGTTCGATTTAGCCATTTAATAAGCCACTTTTTTAAATGATAATTTCTTGTTTTTCTATACCATTTTTACAGGTGTTGATTTTTTTGTAAATACACTTAAATTAGCGGCAGTTTCCTCCCAAAAACATTATACTACTTGTGTAATAAACTTTGTATTTGAGGACTTATGTGAATTTTTTTTTTTTTAACTTTTGTAGAAATGAAGATGATTAAGGAAGTGTTAACCACAGTTACCCAATGATTCCTGCTGGGATCAGCAGCAAGGTCGCCCCAAACAGGAAGGGGAATCCCTTCATAAAGCTCAGTGTCACTGGATACAGAGAGTTGAACACTCCCGTGGACAACAAAGACGAAAAACCTTCTACGCAAGCCACGGAGGAAAATAAAGTACCTGGGGACAGAAAATACCAACATGGAGTTAGCAGGGCGCCTGCAGTCATATCATTACAAGAGTTAACACCACAGAGAAAGTTAATAACTTGAAGAAAATTATTTCTTATAGCGCTTTTCTCCCAATGGGACTCAAAGCTCTTCACAATTACAGTATAGCACACAATACTCAGCACATAGGAATTTTACAGAGCCAGTCCCTGACCAGGTGAGCTTACAATCTATGTTTTTGGTGCCTGAGGCACAGGGTGATAAAGTGACTTGCCCAAAAGGTCACAAGGAGCGGACACCAGGAATCGAACCAGGTTCCCCTGCTTCACACTCATTGTTTACAATCAGTGTCAGAGCCACTCTTTCAGCCATTGGGAGGGACATGCACTAAATCACCCCAACTTTAGGCTTTGGCTGAACACGAGGATTTCGATACTGTGACAGTGCCACATAGCCTTGGGTGGCAACATATTGGAAAATGCATTTTTATGGGTTTGCGCACTTCAAAATCACATGTAAAGCTTCAGAAACATAGTAGAGCTGTGTTTGCACATGGATTGTTTCCCTTTCTGATTAAAAATTGAGCGATCATTTGACTTTCAGTAGTACAGTATTGTGTGTGTGTGTGTGTTGTATTGCAAAGAAAATACACAGACAATCTGTTCATACAGAATCATAGTGGCATGGAGATGAACGGGGATAGCTGCAAGGAAGAGGTAGAACCAGTGGCGTCCCCAAAATCAGTCATTCCAACTGCACAATGTCTATCTTATGGCTGAGAGCTCTGGCATAAAAGAGATGATTACCAAGAAAGCATCAACCTTTGTACGTTAAAAACATTTTTAGAGTGACCTGTCTAAAAAGGAGTACTGTACTGCTGATGTTCTTTTTATTGCACTGTTTACATGTTACATTATTTGCTCTCCTGGTTCTTTCACGCCCTGCTAGAAAATGCAGGGATTGTCAGCGCTCTGACCACTGTCCCTCACCCCCTTCTTTTGCCAGAGCTGCTGTACCTAACACATTGGAAGTTCTATACACAGTAGAAGAAGTTGGCTACATAAGTTAAGTCTTGATTATCGATTCTTTAAAAAGAACACAAACAAAAAAACCCCACAACAACAGACAAACATTTCAAAATCAGTTTTATGTTTTCCCTACATTTGGGTGATCAGTGTGCAGTTGCTACGATTCGTCAGATATGCATTCCTCCTCCATATTAGAGAAACAATTAGGAGAGGTATCCTTAACATACAGCCAGAAAATAAAAGTAACGAAACCATTGATTTTCAACCAGTTCCACGGGCACCTATCAGGGTTTTGCGGCCGCCAGGGAGAAAGAGCTGGAACAACTTTGTAGCTATCACAGGCCCGTCGGCTCTCCACGCAGCGGTGACCCGGTGGCTCCTGAGCTCAGCAGCAGCCGCCTGGTCATTGCGCTCCTGCCTATCCCTGCTCCTGTCGGCACTGGAAGTCATGTTCAACTTCCGGCTGACAGGAGGAGGGAGCTCCACCCCGGCGCAGCACCGCAGGCCCCAAGATAAGAGCACGCACTCTCTGCAGTTTTCACTGTAAGGATTTTTACAGCACGCCAGCAGCTCCCTTATAACCCCCCCCCCCCCCAAAATGAGAGAGAGATAGAGGGGGAGAGTGTGTGTGTTTGTAGAAGAGAGGGGGAGATGGAACATATGTGGGGTAGGGGGGAGAGTGTGAGAGAGCATAAGGGGGGGGGGGGGGAGAGAGAAAAGAGACGGGGGAGAGACGAGAGGAAAGGGTTGGGATTCCCCAGAATTTCACAATCTAATTCTGGGGTTCCTTAAAAAAAAAAAAAAAAAAAAAAAAAAAAGAAGAGGAGGAAGAAAGAAGGTTGAAACGCATTGAACAAAAACGAACTCACAAGCCACAATATTGTTCAGACAACTTTGCAACAGTTCTTCTAATTCTCTGACTCGGGAAAAAGAAAAGACAAAAAACGCGAAACTTTGAAAGCTGCCGTCTTGGTTACAGATGTTAGAGTGCTTATATTTTTTTCATCCCCTTAGAAAAAAAATATTAAAAAGGTGCCCTACATTAGAATTATTTGGTATGCTTTGGACAATAGCTAGTCCTGAGAGGCAGCTGTGAATGACCAGTCTATTAAGACTTCTTCCTCTATTAGAGAGGTAAAGAGAACGTTTGCAGAGATAGTGTTAGGACTTGCGGCAAGAGGGCTCACCTGGACGAGGTCTGCAAGCTCACAGTGCTTTGGCCAAAGAATTTAACTGTGACTCTCACTTATGAGAAAAAAAAAACCAGATAAGTATTTTAACTATGATTTGTCATGTTTATGAGAATTAGGGCTCTGTTTATACATTGTCAAAGACCCAGTGATACGCCCGTTTGACATAGGTGTATATGGTGTGGTGGGTCTGGGTTTTGACCTTAGGGGCATGTTGTGTATGCTTTGGACATTGTTTCAAGTCTACGTCTGCACCTACAGCCTGAAACCAATTTTGCCAGCTGCTCTTTTCTGTAACGTCCTATCAGAGTCTACTAACTTACTCATCATCACATCTTGAATGTCAAAAGTAATCTCTGTCCGTGTCCAGTGTCTCTTACCTTGTTCTCCCTCATCTACTAGCTTGGACAGCTTGGATCGAATTACTGGAGTTGTTACCATAGCAAAGAACCTGAGTCCATATCCTTAAATAGAAAAGAACATTTTAGTGAAGTGATCTTGTGTTTTGTTTTTTACCTGCAGTAGCCATCAAGCTCCACCTCGGCTCTGAACTCCAAAAATGCCTAATGAAATGTTGCAAATACAAGCACCGGATGGGGTTTCTTTAACCATGCCCACATTTATTAGGCACAGCAGGATTAATAGACAGAAACATGGTCTCCTCTCTGATCAAAAGTGAAATAAACCTAAGAGGGAAAGATGTTTTGTGAACAAAGAACATCAGGAGACTGTTAAAAGGGGCAATTCCGAATGGCAGTGACATGTTTAGGGGATTACAGAGTGATTGATGCCTTTTAAACGAGTGCTTTTGTGTCATATCTCTGCATGTCCAACACGAGTTAGCACAAACAAAGCTCACTCCTACATATATTATTATCTCTCTAATTAGGACAGTGTGAAATAAGGGTAGGGAAATGTAATTGATAAACTCTCACCTTCAGAAGCCCAGAAGAAAAGTAAACCAATAGTTCCTTTTTTTTTTTTAAAGACAGATTGTAAAAAATTTAACAAACTGTTCTAGGTCAGCTAACAGAGATTACCCTTTTTCAAGTGAAGGCTTCTTACTTTTGTAGTTCATGTTGCTGTATGGTTGATAAATGGGAGTATCGTTGTGTAAATCTCATTCTGTGCCTGCAACAACTTTACAGTAGCAAACTGACAAGCAGCATAGCTTTGAAGAATCAGATATGTAATGACTAAACATCATCTTACTGCTTCCAATTAAAGTTCAAGTGAAAACCAGCTTTGACGCTAGTATTGCCTAATTCAGGTACAATTCCCAACACCTTGTGAAAGTCACATTGTCCTGTATCCGAAACAAGATAATATAAATATCTCCATGTATGGATCTCATCACTAGCTAGGACATGACAATCAACTGAAGTGACAGTAAGCTCATCAGGGAGTGCAGCAACTGCTGTGCTCCAGACAGAATACTGTATAGTGTTTAATTGTGGTGTGTGTATGTATACACACACATTGTTGTGCATAGCGCTGGTCTATGCAAGATATAACAATTGACCTTTTAAAGTACAGTATGTATGTTATGTCAACACGGACAGTTATATGTACTGTAGACTACACATTTCATGTAAAAATCTCGGAGAGTCAAAATATTCGTTTTTGCTGAAATTGGGATATACTGGAGATGATGTCTGAGAACAAATTAAATTATAAATGCAAGTGGGTAGACATTTTGACTGTGTTTAGATGTCAAGAAGACAGCAAACTGATATTACAAAAAAAATTGCACTAGTATGGTGCCTTTTGCAAGTTCCAAAGTGCAGGGAAACAGTTTCAGGCAAGGAGACTCCTGCTTGAGCAGCCAACACAACATAGAGAAACAAATTCTTCAAAATAAAGATCCCCTCTACGACAGAGGTACAAAGCACATCTCTACTCAAGTTCAGAATGCAATTCTTCCTTTATTGTGACAGTCAAGAGCAAAGGAGAAACTGCTCTTGGCTGCCACAACAAATGAAGAATTGCATTATGAACTTGTGAGCAGAGATGCGATTTGAACCTCAGTCCAAGTGGAGACCTTTATTTTGAAGAATTTGTTTGCCTTTTTGCAACATACAGACGTTTTCCCATTCACAAGATATTTGAACCATTAATGCACAAGTTATATTCAGCAAAAGCACAGTAAAGTTCTGCACTGAGCCATCTGAAGTTGTTTATTGTAATTGTGTGTCTGTATGTAATTATAATATATACATATATTACACACACACACACACACTCACACACACATCACCTGTAAACATCAGTGGAGTGGTGGCAGCTACGGAAATGACAATTAGGCCTGAGATATTAGAGATGAATCCTATCTCTGCTACCCAGCTATCTGCCAGGCAGAACTGGAAGAGGCGCAGCCCGGCAAGGCTACTGAGGTAGGTAAGGTGCTCAGCCGCTGAACCATAACCAATCAGGTCGGAGTCCCAGCACAGGGGTGAACTGAGCTCATAGATCACAAACAGGTCTTTGGCACCCATGTGTACAGTTACTACCAGCAGAAGGGCTAGAGAGTACAGGCACAGCTTTCCCCGTCTCTTGTTTTCTCCTGGCACAGTGAAGAGGCGAAACACGGACTGGTAATGACGGGACGTAAAGAGCTTGGTTGGCTTCCTGTCCTTCACAGACTCTGTGACGCAGAAGTAAATGTAAATAGCTGTGACCAGGTTCACAGCAAACACTAGCCAGAATGGGTTGATGTAGCCCTGGGCTTTCCGCCAGTGGCCACCGATAATGCTAGCCACCATTCCCGCAATTCCCAGACATGCCTCCAGTATGGCCACTCGGAAGGTGCGCGACTGCCGGTCGCTGACGTCGGAGATGTAAGAAAAGCAGCCGGCAAGGACCATGTTGAAGTCACCTGTGATTCCACAGATGATGCGCCCAAGCAAGAAGTAGCCAACGTGCAGCTTCTGGTACATGACTATAAGGTAGATAGCAGCTTGCAGGGCCAGGCCGATGGCTGGGAGGATGAGGACTGGGCGACGTCCCACGCTGTCGCTCCATGGGCCCAGCAGCATCACAGAGAAGAGCCCAACCAGGAAGCCACCCAGGTTAATGTAAAGGCTCCAGTGGGAGGTCAACTTCTCCACTTCCTAACAGGAAGAAAGCAAGAGCAGGTAAAAAAGATACACGAGACATCAAGACATGGAGAGACAGCAGTTGTCACATCAGAGTTCATTCTGTGCCATTTAATAAATTCCTTCCCCTGAGAGCCCTGTAGTGCAAGGATGTAAAAGTGTCACCGACGTTAGCCTGAATGGCAACTTATGCAATAATACGATTGGGATGGCAATGCGCACATTGCTCTATGTGCATGGGCACTGCATGAGGGGCTGTGTACACCCTGTTCTCACTTTCTTGGTTGTAGTTGTATGAACAGCATCCTCTTTATCTGTAATTGTATCACAGGGATTGCACGACAAGCCAGCTTCTCTCTCTGAGACATAGGCCATGCGTGGACATATCTGGAGGCAGCAAGTGAGTGATGCTCTATACTGCACTCACCTTGTAGCTCCTGAGACTTGCCATTGTGGAAGACAGGGTGGACCATTTGTCCGACCCAGTTTTTGCAGTTCTTAAGAGCACACAAATGGCAAGATGGGTATATGGTGTGCAGTTATGTGTGCTCACCTTGCTTGCACCTCAATATGCATATATGTGTGTGTATTTTCCTAATTAATTATACCCCAGGCGTGGATCGGAAACACTGTATGACATGACAATGGGATAAATGAATCAGGTAAGGGGACCCGTGTAAGATATGCAGATACACCCCTTTTCTATACCCTCCCCCCAGGAATACTAATCCCAATGTTTATGTTTGCACTCCAGAATTGGCTGGTTATACACTGTTTTCCAATTAAAAATGCAGGTCACAGAGCATTCATTTGCTACGCTTGCAAAACACGGGTTGATTCATGCTTACATTATAATGCTTGGTGAGTCACCCTGGCATGTCCCATAGTTGACAGTGGATTCATTTCCAATAAACTTACATTTCAGGCTATAAACAGTTCATTAGATTCAAAAACACAAATCATGGCAGTTTAGATACCCAAAGCACAAACCCACCAAATACAAACAGCCAGTTAAAATTATATCTATGTTAATAATACCACATGTTCCTTTGGGGGTTTACACACACACACAGGGGGCACCGTATCCTCCCCTCACTCTCTGGGATGGAGGTGTTGATGCTATAAGAGGGTGGTATCTGGGGCAGGACAGTGCTGGGTGACCCCTACCCAAGTTGTATGTCTTTATTTATATAGCGCCACTAATGTACATAGCGCTTCACAGTAGTAATACGCGACAATCATAGACATAAATAATAGATCATGGGAATAAGTGCGTCAGACATAAAAGTAACATGTAGGAAGAGGAGTCCCTGCTCCGAGGAGCTTACAATCTAATTGTTGTGCCCCTGCTTGGCTTCCTGTAGCCATTACACACGGCAGGTTCAGCTGCATATTAAGTGCGCTCTCCCTTGTCTCTGCTTGCACCACTGGGGTGGCTGCCTATAAACTGCTCTCTTGTGATGAATCATACTACTAGTAATAACAACAACAACAATAATGTGTATGACGTCCCACCCCCTGTCCCCAGCGGTATAGATGTATACACATGAAGCTCTCACCTGCTGCAGGGGGTCGTGGCTCCCGCTGTGGTTGCTGCAGCCCCCGCCCCGCTCCCTGGTGCCGTTGTACCCGATGTCTGCGCTGATCCGGTCCCAGAGATATTGCGTGGTGAGCGGGCCCTGCAGCGCCAGCGCAAACATGGACAGGAAGATCACCGGTTCCACAGTCACCGCGGCCGGCAGGCAGCAGCGCCACCGGGGCCTCGGGCTATCCGGGCCCTCCTCTCCCGGCTGGGTGGAGACCATGGCGGGCAGGTCGCTGTCAGCCATGCCGGGGAGAGATGCCGGGGAGAGAGCGCTGTACTGTGGCCACAGGCGGGGCCGGGGGAGGGAGCAGAGGCTGACACCGCCCTGATCATCCCGCAGCCCTCCTCCCCGGGCACCGTGCGCTCCCAGCATCACTGCACCATCACTGGCTGTGCTGCAGCAGCAGGTCTGGCCGGATTTATTCATGGTGGGGAGGAGGAGCACTTGTTGGAAGGTTATCTTATCATTACACTAGGGCTACATTTTGACACAAACACTCCTAATGATGCTCAGTCACTCGACAAAGTATTTTCCCAAAGTACTTTCATTGATACCCCCCAATATATATTCCCTAAGTACATTCATTGATACTCCACAATATATTATCCCTAAGTATATTAATTGATACCCCCCAATATATTATCCCTAAGTACATTCATTGATACCCCCAATATATTATCCCTAAGTACATTCATTGATACCCCCCCAAGATATTATCCCTAAGTACTTTCATTGATACTCCACAATATATTATCCTTAAGTATATTAATTGATACCCCCCAATATATTATCCCTAAGTAATTTCATTGATACCCCCCAAGATATTATCCCTAAATACATTCATTGATACCCCCAAGATATTATCCCTAAGTACTTTCAATAATACCCCCAAGATATTATCCCTAAATACATTCATTGATACCCCCAAGGTATTATCCCTAAGTACTTTCAATAATACCCCCAAGATATTATCCCTAAGTTCATTCATTGATACCCCCAAGATATTATCCCTAAGTACTTTCATTGATACCCCCAAGATATTATCCCTAAGTACTTTAATTGATACCCCCCAATATATTATTCCTAAGTACATTCATTGATACCCCCCCAAGATATTATCCCTAAGTATATTAATTGATACCCCCAAGATATCATCCCTAAGTACATTCATTGATACTGAGCATATGGAATTTAGTTATAGAGTGGGGAATCCTTAGCTTGGTGGTGTTAAATGATTCTGAATTCTCAAATCCAAGTGCAATATTTATTCATTTTCCTGAACCAGTCTAAACATAGCAATCACCTGTTTTTCTCACTATCAGCCCAATCTTCTTAGTCCATCATCAACATTAGAACACTGTCTTCATTTTAGCAATATTTACTTTGATTTAGAAGACCCTGTTTGTTCTGTCACTAAGTAACTGTAGAATTAACTGTTTCTAATCTTTTAAGACCTATCACTATTGTATTGTCTTACTAACTATTTAACTAACCTTTGATTCTAAACTCTTGCAACTCAGCAGACATTAAACATACCAAGTGTCATACTAAATGGAAATGAATAAAACAAGATAGATTCTAAGTCACACAAAACATTTCTACACCTGCCTGTCTCCAGACTGATTTCTCTTAATACTAAACTACTTATTTTAACTAGTTACATGTTGAATATATATATGTATATAGACAATATAGCATCTTTATTATTTAGACTTGAAATCATCCTATCTTCAGATACCCCCCCCCCCCAAAAAAAAATATTATCCCCAAATACTTTAATTGATACCCTCAAGATATTATCCCCCAAGATATTATCCCTAAGTACATTGATTGATACCCCAAAGTAAGATCCCTAAGTACCTTCATTGATACCCCCCATATATATTGCCCCTGAGAACTTTCATTGACATTTACCTTAGAACTTATTGACACTAAAAACTTTCATTAATACTTTACAAAATATTGACTCTAAATAACTCCTGTTGACACTCGCCCCGCAAAGCTCAAATCCTCCCCAGTCGTTGTTTGATACTCACTGTGCTGTAAACACTCTTACTGATTCTAACCACACACAGCAACATTCCTAAGTACTGTAGTCCTATTGCTACCCCACATAAAGTATGGTGGCACCGCACCCTTCCCAAACGTTTTAACCTACATAAAACATGAGCTCTAAATACCTCCACTAATGCTGAGCATACAAAACATCGGTCCTTGTGATTGCATTTTGTATGTTCTAGGAAGATGGTCTCACCCTCCCCACAAATCACTAACATACATTATAGGCAAAAGCTGTTAAATTCCGGGCATTATTGAAATCCCTGCTCTCTGATTGGTTAAAATTCCGGGCATTGTCCAATCAGTAATGGCCCGGAATTTTTGACACCTTGACAAGTTTTCCAGGTAATCAGCTTTCAGTTCTCCTCTGGCCTTCAACTCTTCCAGCCACGGCATTATTGGCCAGTAATGCCCTGTTCTTCGGGGATTATTACTTAAGTACAGTATAATAGTGTGTCTTATTGATACAAAACATTGGTCCTTGTTATTGCATTTTGTGTATTCAAGGAAGATGGTCTCACCCTCCCCACAAATCAGTAACATAATAGTGTGTCTTATTGATATTCACTGAATCTAGAACACTAGCCCTAAATACTCGCATTGGTCCTAATCCCACAAAGCACTGGCGCTAAATACTATCATTGACACATGGACCCCAAATAATTTCATTGATAGACTCATCCCATGAAAAGTATGGGTATTAAAGCTGCAGTTCAGTCAATATCCTGCATGTGTGTTTTTTTTAATAAATCAGTTCTGTACTGTGAGAAAATACTTGTTGCATTTTCTTTTTTAAAAAACAACAACTTTGAAAGACAATTTTTTATGTATTCTAATGTAACGAGCATTTTTGTTTCTATAGAAACCCTTTAGAAAGGCACAACCCCTTCCTTTAAAGCTGCAGTTCAGTCTTTTTTTTTTTTTTGCATTTATTTTTTTACTTCAATAGTTTCATGTGGGCAATCTCTAATTAGCTAAAGAACAGTATAGCTGCAGGTCAATTCGTTCTCCATTTATTGATAGGTCGAAATTTGGTGACATATTAAAAGCTGGCATTTGTTTATAATCTGCTTGACTGGCAGTGGAAGCTCATGAATATTCATGAGCAATCCTGCACAGACAAGTGCTAGAGGGAGGGCAGGGCTGACAAAGGGGTGTGCCAGAGCTTGTGACAGGACATGAAGGGGCAGTGCCTTAGCAAATGGCTGTTAAAATAGAATACAAGAAAATTGGTCTTTCAAAGTTGTTTTTTTAAAAACAGAAAATGCTAAAAGTATTTTTTCTTACTACAGAACTGATTTATTAAAAAAAACACACATGCAGGATATTGACTGAACTGCAGCTTTAATGTAACAGGCTCTGGCACACCCCTTTGTGAGTCCTGCCCCACCACAGCCGTGCACGTGCATGAGCACAAATGTATCAGTCATTGCCTGGTCACATGATCTTCCCCCAGAACTGACAGCAGCAGCAGAAAAGGAGAGTAGCTCAGAATTAATTAATTAAACCTTATTCCATTGCACGTGTGTAGTTAATGTTAAATATTAACAACTCATTTAAAATCAAATCTGTATATATAATACTGTAAACAATATGTATATTTAATTTTGTGTGTATGTGAATGTGTACAATTCAATGTGTTATTAAAATTAATAATGGCTTGTTCTTGTATAGCGCTGCTAGTTTTACATAGCACTTTACAGAGACATTTTGCAGGCACAGGACCCTGCAGAGCTTAGGTGTGTATGTATGTGTTTGTATGATATAGATATATATGCATACGCACGCATATACATGCGCACGCGCACACATACACGTGCACACGCACACATATACATGCACACACGTATACATGCGCACACGCACACATATACATGCGCACACGCACACATATACATGCGCACACGCACACATTCATTCGCACACGCACACATACATGCGCGCACACACACATGCACACACATACATGCACACATATACACGCACACAAACATACGCACACATACATGCAAACATATACACGCACACAAACATGCGCACATGCACACATAAACATGCGCACACGCACACATGCGCACACACAAACATGCGTACACGCACACATATACATGCGCACACGCACACATATACACACATACATGCGCACACGCATATACACACACGCACATACATGCGCACACTCACACATACACGCACACAAACATGCGCACACGCACACACAATATATATATATATATATATATATATATATATATATATATATATATATATATATATATATATTATATACTGTGACAGAAACCAGGGGATGGTAATAAATTCCGTATATAGGGCTCCCAGGATACTAGACAGTTTCTATCCTGTTTGGCCTGGGAGTGCAGCCTTATAATACATACACTCCATCCCACAGTTTGGCAAGCGCTGGAACTGAGGGATGAGAGATCCAGACCAGAGTTTGTCTGCTGCCTGATTTCTGTCACCTGTCATGCTAATTAGGAATCAGGTATGAAAGACTGATTTCCTGTTTGCTCTGGTCTCCCCACAAGAGCCAGGAGGCTGGAAGGCTGCTGAACTACAGAGGGGATGAAGCCTCTTCCCCAAACAGGTTCAATCTTTCTGTTCATTTGTGTAAGACTGCAAAAGTACCGTGTTTTGATGTTGGAAGTGGAAAAGCCACTTCCAACCCTGAGTCAGGGATATCTAAGTTAAGTTATCGCTCAGGTGAGCAGCTTTTGTTTTGATCTGTTTTCTGTTGTATGCACTGTGGCAGTCTCAGTGCCTGGGACTGAATAAACCAGGCATAGCCTGTTTAAAGGAACAGTACGTGACGCCTCATCATTTAACCTACCCTAAAAGACCGTGTTCTAAACAGTCCCGGACAAACGACGGAGCCCCGGAGTAAGCCGTTTGTCACATATGGTGGAGAATGCGGGCAGAGCACTAGGGGGTCTGCGGGTTGAAGAACTTTGAGAAAAAAAAAAAAAAAATTTTTTTTCATCCTCTGCAAACAAGATGGAAGACGTGGTGGGTGCGCTGGTACGCAATGTCGCTGCCCAGAAAGACGCGAATGAAACCCAGCAACAGCTGTTAATAGCCCAGCAAGAAACTAATGCAAACCAGCAGCAGACGAATGCAGCCCAGCAACAGCTGCTAATAGCCCAGCAAGAGATTAATGCCAACCAGCAACAGGCGAATGCCAACCAGCAACAGGCGAATGCAAACCAGCAACAGACGAATGAAGCCCTGCAAAACGCGAATGCAAACCAGCAAGAGACAAACCGCTTGCTGAGAGAGGAGCAACAGCGGTTCGCTCAGGGCTTACAGCAGGAACTCGAGATCCTGAGGGGGACTATCAGTAACCTTCCACTGGCAGCGGCAGCCCCAGTTCCGAAAATGACCAGGGCAAGCCACTACCTTCAGAAGATGGGACCCTCGGATGATGTGGAAGCCTATCTTCTCACGTTTGAACGCACGGCACAGAGAGAGGGATGGCCAGAAGCTGAGTGGGCTGGTCTAATCGCACCCTTCCTAAGCGGCGAACCCCAGAAGGCTTACTTTGATCTAGAGCCAGCCGAAGCTAACGTCTATGCAAAATTGAAGTTCGAGATCCTCGCCCGCCTCGGCGTAACCACGGCTGTTCGCGCCCAAAGGTTTCACGCATGGTCCTTCACGATGGATAAAGCCACCCGAAGCCAGATGTATGACCTCATCCACCTCGCCCGGAAGTGGCTACAACCCGAGATCAACTCAGCCAGCCACATCGTGGAACGGTTGGTCATGGACCAGTTCTTGAGGAAACTTCCCTCTGCCTTACGCCGTTGGGTCAGTCGGAGTGACCCCCACAATGCGGATGAGCTTGTGGCCCTCGTAGAAAGGTACAATGCAGCAGAAGAGCACCCGCAACCCACAGTCGTGGAGCAACCCCACTACCCGAGGTTCCAGGACTCTTCCAGAGACGGTAAAAGGGTACCGGGGTTAAGGGGCGCTGAAGAGCGGCGACCACCTTCACGCAGCACCAGCAACAGTGGTTCGCACACTAAGGGCAATAGCCAACATGGGGAGCCGGGAAAAGGCTCTAAGTGGGACACAGACTATGTACCTAAATGTGTAAATTGTCATGAGAGGGGCCACACAGCAAAAATCTGCCCACTAAATTATGAGCCCATGCAATGCAACAGCGTGGAACCTTATTCGCTGTTGTCCCAATGTATGGGCCCTAGCCCAGAGGACCCCTTGAATAACCATCTGTGGGCATTTGTAAAGGTTAATGGTAAGAGGGTTCGGGCACTTCTTGACTCTGGGAGCATGGTCACACTAGTGTCCGAATACCTCTTGCCCATTAAGAAGAAACAGGGAAACAGTTCACAAAGAGTGGCAATTTGTTGTATACATGGGGATAATCATGAATATTCCACTGTTGATGTTTTTTTTGAAACAGAGTTTGGTTCTTTAGATTTCAAGGTGGGTATTGTACCCAAACTGGCACATGATGTGTTAATAGGGACCGACTTTCCCCATTTTCTAAAAATGTGGTCCCCCGCTCAGAATAGCGCCCAGAGTTCAATAGCGGACCATAACGAAGTATTAGAAGAAACAAATCCTTTCCCTTTTTCAGAAATGGAGGTTGACGAGGGCCCAAATAAGAAGGGGGAAAAGGAGGAGTGCTGTAAAATTCCCTTCCCCATCACTACTTTGGTAGGGAATACCCCAAATCAAGATGTTGAGCAGACACTTACCACCCCAGAACCGGATAAGACCCTCGCTGACCTAGAGGTAAGTCCTGGGAGTTTTAAGAAGGCCCAGTGGGAGGACCCCACATTAGCGGTAGCAAGGGGAAATATACGGGACCAGAATAGTACTCCTGGCCAACCAGATAGGTCACTTGCTTACCCCTACTTCGAGGTAGAGAACGACCTAGTATATCGGGTTGATAAAAGGAAATCAGTTACAACTAAACAATTGTTGGTACCACGGACATTCCGTAACGTAGTATTACACCTCGCACATAGTCATCCATTGGGGGGACACCTAGGGGTGGAAAAGACAAAAGAA